>NC_051449.1:24689729-24722229 GCF_001649575.2 Kryptolebias marmoratus
TGGAAAACAGAGTCTCTTTAGTCAAAGGCTTCTTCAGATTAGCTGTAAAACGGACCGCTACAGGAGATCTTTCCTGCCCACAGCCATCACCATCTATAATAACTCCTTGATTTAAATGAGCTACGTCAACATTTAATTTCCCTTTGGGATTAATAAAATATTTTTGAATTTTGAATTGAATTGAATCGAGAACAAACAACTTGTTAGGTGGTCCAATTCCTGGATTCAGTTCCTCATGTTGAGAATGGCGAATGATCTCCTCTATTCCCCAGGGGTTCTCTCCACTCTTCTAATGCTAACTTGATAGCTACTAACTCATAGTTACCAACATCAGAGTTCTCCTGTGCTGGTGTAAGGCAATGAGAAAAAAAGGTACAGAGGTGTAGTTTACTATCTGCCTTGGCATGCTGGGATAGGACAGCGCTGATTCCTAAATCTGATGCATCTACTTCAAGGGTCAATTGTTTCTTGGAATCTGGCTCAGAGAGAATAGGAGCAGAAGTGAAGAGGTATTTTAAAGTACGGAATACAGTATCTTCCTCATGAGTCCAGGTGAATATTATAGGGTGGAAGTGATCTGAGTGAGGGGAGCAGCAGTTCGACTTTATTTTTTAATAAACCAGCGCTAGAAATTTATGAAGCTCAGTAAGCATTGAAATTGTTTGCAATTCTCAGGTTTTGGTAATTCAGCAACTTTTATTATATCTGGATCTGTCTGTACCTGTCCACTCTCAAAAATGAAATCCAAAAATGTGGTTAAATAAAATTCACATTCTTCTGCTTTGACAAAAAACATTTCTAGTATTTTTGTAAAACTGCTTTCATGTGATTCTGGTGCTGATGAGAGTGCTTGGGGTAGATCAAGATGTAATCTACATAAATAAAAACAAAAATATTCAGGAAGTCTCCCAGCAGGTCAATAACTAGGGCTTGATAAACTGCAGGTGCATTAATCAGTCTCAAAGGCATCACCTGATATTCAAAATGGCCCAATGAAGTCTTAAATGTGGTCTTCCACTCATCTCCCTCCTTATTCCCAACAAGGTAGTATGCATTCCTAAGGTCCAGTTTTGTGAAAGGTTTTGCAAAATGAAGGTGTTTGTAAACTTAATCCAGGTATTTGTTTTTAATGGGAATTTGATTAAGTTCTCTGTAATCAATGCATAGACAAATTATTCCAGAGGACAAGGATTTCTCAATGTAGCCCTGCATAGTATCTCTTTCTGGGCCTGAAAGGTTATAAAGTCTGCTAGAGGGAAGGGGAGTCCCAGGGAGGAGATTGACTGAGCATTCATATGAATGGTGAGGTGACAAAGAGAGGGCCCTGTGGTTATTAAAAACAGAAAACATGAGGAAACTGGAGCAAGATCTGAGGCCTCGGAAGAAATAGAATCTGGTTGGGAATTAGAAACTGCTTGTGTTCAACATTTTGCAAAACAGGAGGGGTTCCAACTTTCAATCCTTTTGTGCCATCAAGTTATTACGAAGTTGTGTTTTGCTAACCATGGGTATCCTAAAATGATATGAGAGATGGAAGAGGAAAAGACAAAGAATTCAACCTGCTCATGGTGATAGCCTGAGAAAACAAGATGGATTTCCCCTGTTTTGTGTGTTATGGTGGCAAGGGTTGCACCCATAAGATGCCACAGTAAGCAGTTGAAGGAGGGGTGTAATTAGGATTTCATCACTAATACAATTTTGCTCAGCTCCAGAATCACCTAGGGCTTGGATTGGAAAATTTATGTTATTTACACGAAGAGTGATGGCGAGCAGACAGATGACTTACCTGTATCTCTTGTCCTACTGGTAGGCTTGGCCTTTTACTCACACAGAACAGTTTGCAATGAAATGTCCGGTTTTCCCACAATATATAAACTCTTTGGCCAAGATTAGCCTCTGCCACTGATGTCCTCTGCTGAGCTGCATAGGCTGGGGTTTGCTATGATGAGGATTCGGGTGCAAGAATGGGAGTCTCAAAAGACATTTGGTATTCAACAGTTCAGCATAGAGTTCTGGTCTGGCTCAGCCATAAATACAAATGTGCTCATCAGTTGTCATAGATGATAGCTGAGGCCAATTAGCCCACTTCTCAGAAACTGCAAAAGGTGGTTAATGGAAAAACACAAAAGTAATGTATGTAAGTTTTTTTTTCTACATTGCCCTAAGATGACTTTTGTTATGACTTGGTACTATATAAATAAACTGAATTAAAAAAGACAAAACACTGGAATTCTCACAACCTGTCCAACAGAAAATCAGCAATCTTGGTGTCAGTTTCCAGTTCCTGTGATTCTTGGAGTTGTCACCATCTTGGAAAAGCTATCCTGATGTTGACTCTTGTTTCTTTCTCTGTCACAATGTTCTATGTTTTCAGGCAGTTCAAAGTACATTGTTTTTTTCTGCCGGTGGTTGTGCTTGAAGTTGAAGGAGCAGAAACAGGCTGCTGCTGCTTTGTATTTGGCATTTTTGCATATTCTACTAGCCCTTCTCAGTATGGCAGAGCTCTTTAGTTGAATCTGGTGTACATGCAATGAGCGCTCAATAAGAGTGTGTGCATTCTAACCCCTATTTAGACCCCCAGACTCAAACTTTGTTCGACCTAGTCTAAACTACTGAGTCTTATCCTTTTTGTGGCAAAATGACTTATTGTTATTACTCAAGCAACTCACAATGTTTTGGAACATGGTACAGAATTTATTACTGTGTTTTTGATTTTCCCACTTACCATTACCACATAAAACAACAACTTGTAGTTCATCAATGTTACTCAGACTTCGATCAATCAAAAAATCATGGATGAGACAAAGGAGATAATAGTAGGCATGAAAAAGGAGAGTAGGTTTCACCAGCCGCTGTTCATTTTGAAGCTTGAAGATGAGAAGCTGAGCAGCTTTAAATACATGGCTTGTACTTCAGTAAGGACTTCACTTGGTTACCTAACACCACACAGTTTGTAAAATGGGCTCAACAGTGGCTGTACTTCTTAAAGAGACTGAAGACCCATGTAGAGAGTGGTGGAGACTGTTAAGAAGAGCACCTTAACTCCACTGGTCTTTCTGCAGCGCATCTACAACTGCAGAGTCCGAAGGGGAGCTTAGGAGAACACAATCCACTTCCCAAGAAGGGATTGTAAGAAGACAGTCTCAAAATGGGAACTCAGGCCCAGGGGTGGAAATTGGCACCCGCCACTGGCCAAATGTGGGTAAATATTTGAAGTGGCGTGTGAATTTGATCAACACACACGCCACTGTGGCGGGTTGGCAATTTGTCCTCTTGACATATAGGGGGCAGCAATGTGCTTGAGTTGCTGCTAAATGCAAGAAGGAGAATAGTTTAGCAGACACTCTTTACCAGTTGGTGGCAGTATTGATTCCTTCAGTTGTTTACCAACCACCAATAAAAATCAAGAAGAAGAAGAAGCAATTTGAGGAGTAGCATTAGCAATGTGGCGGAACATTTCGAGAGTTAAGCGGGTGGCAGACAACAAAAATGTTTTTCAAGAGTAGTCGAGGGAAGAACCGAAAGTTAAACAACGGTTTNATCTGTGCTTCCTCGTCAGATTTTCCTACCGTAGCACGGCTAAACAGCTTTGTCTAACGGTCGGTGCTACCCGTCAAAAACTGCTACCGTCATGTTTACAAACCGAAAACTATAGCGGTTCGTGTTAATGTTAAATATTATCGGATACTGAAGTGGAAGCTTAGGAGTTATGCTTAGCATAGCATTGGAACAATTTATATCCACAACGAAAACCATTCTAAAACCACAAAAATCACTTTCACCTTCATTAGAATATCCTACCTGTTAAATATAAGCGGGTAGCACAAATAGATCTATGCCTTAAAGCAGCAAGTGTCTGAAAAACATTACAACTTACATACAAAAACTTACAAAAGCACAAAAAATACTTCAAAAACACTCCACAGGTAAAATAGAGGAGGAAGACCCAGGACACATTGGAGGGACTATGTTTCTTAGCTGGCCTTGGGATTCCCCCAGAGGAGCTGGCCCAAGTGGCTGGGGAGAGGTTGCCTCCACGACCTGACCCCAGATAAGTGGAAGAAAATAGATGGATGGATGGATGGATGGATGGACAAAAAAAAATCTTTTGGCAATTCTAGAGTAAAGGTTGTCAAAGACAGGTAACTATTTTCAAAACTGATGGAGAGTATCGATAAAAAGCTAAATGCTAGGAAGTTAGCAAGACTTTGTCCATTATGGACATAATTATGAAAATTAACAGGGATAATTTCCAGGCTGATCTGGTTATATATTTTGATTTTTGTTTGGATAGATTCAATTATTGCAATTATTTATGAAATTATTTATTTATTGCTATACACACAATATGACTAAAGTTTTATTTCTTAATTTTTAGCAAAGGGACATGAAAAGAATTCTACATGTAGACACCATATAGCCAGTAATTAGTGATTATTTTCAGATTTTTCTAAAAATTGTGATTTTTGCTTAATTGTTTTAATTTTAAGGCCATATGGCCATTTTATTATACTGATTTGCAATGGCTGCTATTAACAATGGTGACAAATCCCAGCTAGGATTATGATCCAACAAAATGAAAACCAAATCAAAGACATGTTGAAGAGGACTGGTTTCTCCTAACATGGCAAAGACTGGCTTAAGTGGGTGTGGCCTATGAGCAAAGAACCTATGCGTTTTAACCAATGTTAAAACAAACCAAAAAAGTAACTAAAAAGTCAGATCTTTCTCCTACCAAACTACAATTTTCAGAATGCTTTCCTTGAGTAACCTCTAAACACTCTGTATATAGACCCTATGCTCTACTTTGAAATATGCAATTTTTTCAGAAATTTGGAAAATGGCTCAATATTTTTATCATTGCAACCATCTTGTCAATCACCACAAAAATCAGCATGCCTCTTCTTCAGACCAACTTTCGAAAGGCCTAAAATTTTCCTTTGAATCTGTAAAACTCATGTTTTCATATTTTAAAATCCTAGGAGTTTGTGCTACATAAGAATAATGCTTAATATTTTATAAATTAAAGAACTGTCAACTTAGGAGCAAGATAAATTAAAGCTGCAAGCAGCGTTGGACGGCTCTCACAGCTCAGCGCCGCTCCTTGCGACCGCGGGAGCTCTGGCGACCGCTGTCTACGCTCTCGCGCCTTTCCTGCACCATCCACTAGGTGGTGTTTTCAGCAAATGTCCCAAATTCCCTTCAGTCAGGATCAGTACCAGTCCTTTGCCATGCTGTGTAGTTTGACCTTCCTACGTCAAACGGTTGAAAAGTTAGAGCACATGGACTCTCTGGACCTTGACCTTGTGAACTTGAAGTTAAAAAGGCTGAAACATGACCCATTTTTGACCTACCTACTTTGAACCGTTTCAGAGTTACAGTCACCCAAAAATCCTTAGTGGGTGGGGCTTAAGTGTTGTCATTAAATTACCAAACTAATGTGTGCAACAGTGCTTACTGGTGATGCACAAAAAATCTCATGCAGATTGGATGAGGTATCAGGGAGATGTAAGTCTTGGACTATTATAAGGGGCACACTGGAGTCAAATTCCAGTACAATCCTAGTGGCCTCTTCAGAGGTTACAAAGACCATTCATATCCAGTTTGGTGCAAATCAGATAATGCATGTGTGATTAAGAGCCAACCGTATGCAAACGGCGAGGGATTGGCGTTCGCCATTCTGTCACACCCACATTATTCAGGCACCAGTCAGTGCCTGAATAATGGGAGAGGGACTGCATCATGTTGTTCTGTCATTCGAGACAGGCTTAAATTTGTATGAGTGAAAGAGAAAAAAGGAAACCTCCAACAGGAAAACAAGTTACATCCTGTTGGAAGGGGGCGGGGCTAAAGTGATGTCACAAATTAACCACGTTAATGTGATTAGTACTAGTCTGTTATGACACACAGAAAGTTTCATTAATCTATGACCTGGTATGTTGAAGTTATTACACCGTGATGTTTCATGTCGAATGGTCAGATTTTGAAGCTTGGCCACGCCCACATGCTTTGCTGTAGCAAAAAGCTTTTGATAACTTTTGACCTTCAATGTCTCAAGACTGAGCTCAGTGATTCTGAAGCCTGTATGTCAAAAGCTGTAGGAGTTCGATCAAATGCAAAGGCTGTAATCACAGAAAATGGGGTAAAAATCAGAACTTTGATCCAAGATGGCCGACTTCCTGTAGGGTTTAGAAAATGGCTCCAGGAGACGTTTTTGTAGGTCCCGATAAGTTACACATGTGTACTGAATTCCATGATCGTCAGTGAAAGCATAGCTTGGAGCTGTTTCTTTAAAAAGTTCTAGAGGGCGCTGTGGAGGAATTAGGCCACGCCCATCAAATATTCGATGATATTTCTTTTCGGGGGTGGACTAGGATAGATCGTAGTGAGTTTCGTGCTGCTCGCTTCGATAATGTGGATTTTAGAACCAAACGTATGGCAACAGCGTTACGTCTGACTTTGCCACGCCGCCACGGCCACGCTTCCCAGCGAAAACTCTTGGTGCTTTAATGCACGTCAGACCAACTTGTTATCTGTCATCTGATGCAAGATCGTGGTGATTAGGTCAAGGGGAGTCAGAGATGTGGCTTTCCAAAAAAAAAGTGACTTCCTGTCCTGAGGGCTTAGATGACGTCATATATGACCGCATAGGATCGTCGGGCATTCTACAGGAATGAGTCATGCCAAGGTTGGTGCAAGTTGGGCGTTGCCTGTCAAAGTTATAACGTTTCGTTTGCTTCAGGGAGTATGCCAATTTCGTCGCTTGGCCACGCCCCCTGAACATGCTCAAAAACTCACGATTTTGATAACTTTTAATCCCCCATCCCTTAACTGCATACTGACCAAGTTTGAAGCCGATTGCTCAAAATCCCTAGGAGGAGTTAGTTAAAGTTCGAGGTGTGCCAAAATCAAAAATGACCAAAAATTGCACTTTGACCCAAAATGGCCGCCTCCCTGTACATTATAGGGCATACCTCCAAGAGACTTTTTTTCTTGATTTGAGGTGTTGTACTTACGTACTGAGTTACAGATGTCTACGATGTTTGGTTTTACCTGTCTCACATTAGGTGGCGCTGTAGAGCAGTTTGGTCACGCCCATTTTTGATTCCATTAAAGTACTGAAATTTCTCACGGGGGCCAATTTTTGGCGAAATTTGGTAACTTTTTGAATATGTTTAGACCTCCAAATTAGCGCTTCTAGAACGCAAACAATCGTAATAATAAGAAACAGTACAGATACAATAGGCCTTCGCAGCGCTGTCGCTGCTCGGGCCTAATTATTAAGGCTTGTAACACACCAAGTCTAAGTCATCTGTGACTTTTGCTAATTTTTTGACAAATTCTTAATTTTATGGGGGTTTTTTTCTACTGGTGTTGTGTTACACAGGGTTTTCTGGCCTTCCCTTTGCCATAATGTTTTCTATTAGATTAGAATCTTTTCACCTCAATAATGTCAAAGTTCAAAGCCCCATAACAAACTTTGATCGCTAGGGTGCGCTAAAATGCGACAACTACATAACTACATATCTCGGATTTTTAAAATTTTCCTGCAAAAAGCAGTAAATGGTATTTCTTCCACTTATACACTTTTACCAATCATGGTCATTTTAAAAAGGAACACTTTTTCAACACAAAGCAAAGAACAATAGCTGGGTTTTATACTGGAAAGGTGTTATGTAGGTGTAGAGCAAACCCAGAATGCAGACTCAAATGGGAAAATAAAAACTAGTTTATTAACAAAAGAAAAAGAAAACAAAAGGCTGACATGGCAGCAATACACAAAGTAACAAAAAACTTACAAACGGATGGCGGGGTAGACGAGGAGCAAGAACATGAGGAGCATAAACATGGCATGAAAAAACACAGAAGCATGGACACCGAAAGCAGAAGGAATAAACCAGTGAGACATAAGTAATATGAAACTGGTTTTAAGGAACTGAGGGTGAGTGGGAAATGAATTTATGTCAACAGAAGCTCGTTGCCCTCTTGCCTGTAAACATCTGTGAACAAGATTCATGGACTTTTCTACAACCACACACACACACGCACACACACACACACACAAACGCATCACACCGCCTCCTACCGTCTGGAAACAAACATACACATTCTCATACTCATTCTGCTGTCGCACTCGTTTCTGTCATCTCTCTCACTCCCCCCCTCCTCCTTCCCTCTTTCTCTATCTTAGTAATTACTACATCGGCTGTTTTAGTGGCCCACTAGTACCATTTAGAAATTCGGTACTGTTTAGTTTAGCTTTATCTTC
This sequence comes from Kryptolebias marmoratus, assembly GCF_001649575.2. Lineage (NCBI taxonomy): Eukaryota > Metazoa > Chordata > Actinopteri > Cyprinodontiformes > Rivulidae > Kryptolebias > Kryptolebias marmoratus. The sequence continues at coordinate 24,697,999 of NC_051449.1, forward strand.
CTGTACACTTAGTTTAGTTCTGTACATTTAGTCATGTTTAGATCTGTTTAGTTTAGCTTAGTTTATTTAGACAATTAGTTATCATTGTATCTTGTACCTGTCTGTAATTTTGTTTCTGTAACTTTGTCTGTAATTTTGTTCTGTGTTGTAAAGCACTTTGAGTCGCCTCGTGCTGAAAAGTGCTATATAAATAAATGTACCTACCTACCTACCTACAGCTGAGGCAGAACAACGAACAGGTGAAGTGGGCTTGGCTGTCAGACCATAAAATTACTGAGCTTGGGGCAGGTGAATAGTGACATAGAAAAAACAAAGAATAATACACTAATCCAGAACAGAAATAACCAAGAAGCAAAACTAAACAATATAAACCTACATGAAAAACACAAGGATCCCAAAAATGAAAATAAATACAAAAAAATAACACAAAAACTCAAATAATGACAAAAGAAAACTAAAAAAAAAAGGGAAACTGTCAAACCTATCAGTAGGCTGAAGAAAGTAATAGAATATAAACAACAAGATAATGGCTCTTATCTGACTATTGGCTTGGACAAGGCCACTGAAAGGTAATGTGGAGGGAACGGTGCCCCATGGAGTACCTGATGACCAAAGGTCCATAAGGGAAGACTGGATAGTATCAGGCCAAGTACCTGTATCAATGCCCATTTGGGCATCAGTAGTGAATACACAATACAGAGGCCTGTAACAGTCAATGAGTAAATTACTTGTGCTATAATCAGCAATAGTTTATAAACTATATGTTGTTGGCATTAGGAGCCATAAATTAACTAATTGCAATTACTCCACAACTGAGCAAAACATAACAAAAGAAATCTCACCGCAAACAATCTGAGCACGTTGGCCACCATGTTGGACACAGAGCTGCTGGAGGCCCTGATCACTCCAACCACCCTCTCTGGCTTCGGGATGATGGGGGGGGTTCCCGTTTAAGCAGCGCACATCTGAGTTGTCCTTCTGGATGAGGGCCTGGATGAAAGTGAGTGACTGCTTTAGGGTGTAGGTGTCTCAGGAGCAGGTGTCCAGGATCCGTGCTCTTGGAGTTATGTTAGGTAGTCGGTTGGGGTCACTGTTAATCTGGTCCAAGGTGTACAGCATGGCTTCCTGTCAATGGATCCCCTTTCTCTCTTGACCTCACCGCAGGGAACACCATCTGGTCTTTATGGCCCTGCAAAATAGGTTAGTGTTGGAAAAACTGGTGGTAAAATATCAGGGCACTTGTGACCACATAAGGGATAAAAGTTGTAAAATAACTTCACATATGGACACAGGAGGTAATTTTACCCATGTTTTGGACCAGATGCAAGGGCTGCAGTGAAAAAATGTGAACCATCCAAGTTGAAAGACAAAAAACACAATTGTGGGAATGGCTTTAGAATTCTTAGTCCAGTTTAATTATATAGCGCTGAGTCACAACAAAATTCATTTCAGAGCACTGTACAAAAACATTCACATATATTATAAAAAGCCAATTAGTAAAAGGAATTGATGTAAAGAAGCCAGCAGAATGCATTGAGCAGAACACTGGCAACAGAGGAAAGAAAATACTCCCTTTTAACAGGAAGAAACCTCCAGATGGCTCAGGATGAGCAGCCATCTGCTTTAACTGGCAGCGGTTTGAGAGGACAGGAAAGAGACACAGACAAACACAGAATGACTGGTCCAGGTGTAGTTTCTACTGGAAGAAAGACAAAGCAAAAACACATGTTAATGATAGAAATAATTACAGTAGAGCAAGTAAAGACAGCAGCAGAGTGAGGAAATGTGGTCAATTTATCCTCCAGAAGTCTAAGCCTATAGTAGCATAACAAAAGGGTAGCTCAGGAAACCCAAGCCAACCCTGACCATAGGATTGATCAAAAAGGAAAGTTTTCAGCCTAGTCTCGATAGTAATCAGGGTATGAGTCTCACAAACAGAGACTGGAAGTTGGTTCCACAAGAGAGGGGCCTGATAACTGAAAGTTCCGCCTTCAATTCAACTTTTAAAAATCTCTAGGAACTACAAGTAAATCTGCAGTCTGAGCCACACAGTGTGGGCATGAGCGGAGGAGGTGGAGGCATAGGGGGGTGTTGTCAAGACGATGGAACATAAGAGCAAGCTTAATTTGTCATATAGTGAAACATGGAGAGTGACCAGAGTGACGCAGGTAGTTTTGCCACAGAACAGACTTTCAAGGTGGAGGATTTTTCACCACCCACGTCACCAAAGTTTGAAGGAGGGTTTGTGGAACTCAGCAGGCCTGAGCCATATCAGTTCAAGCCGCTCGCTCAAGGCACTGACTCGGGGATGCCTGAAGTCGGTGTTGCTGAGGCAGTGGAGGACAGAATGGGTCCAGTTTCTTTTTTTTTTTTAATGGTGCTCATTAAGTTTATACAGATTGTTCTTAGATAGAGCACCAATTAGTACTATTGGTCCCTCTCTCTTCCTCTCATACAAACAGCTGATAAATTAAATTACTTTAAAGGGAACCATAAGAAAAAAAAACTTTTATTATTATTAATTATCAAAACTAAATGGAGTGTAAGTTAAATCTAAGGAGTCAAAATCAGACTATTCAGCTTCTCAGTGACATTTTTTTATTTATTTTAGGCTGAGGAGGGGGAGCAACACTTTTTCCTCAAGAGTTTAGCCCTAAGAGCTGCACTAAGAGCTTCTACAAGATGCGATGATCATCATCTTTGATCTGGTCAGCCTAGAATGGGTCCAGTTTCTGAATGGTAAAGCGATGTTAGCATCATCATTGTTAACATGCTAACATTCAAAGCACTAACTTTCAGAAGTTTTATATTTACATCTTCACTTTCAAGTTAAAATGTTAACCTGAAAAATGCTACCAATCAATACTCTCAATGCTCACTATTCCAATTCCAGACTGACCTCTGGGGGGTGGGGGTGGGGGGTATGTGTGTGAGTGAGATGCTTTTACACCCTGAAGGGGGGGTCTGTGACGAAGTTGTACCAAGCTGTACCACTGCAGCCAATAGGAAAGTTCAACTGCCTAAGAACCGTTTGACTGAAGGAGGGCAGTAGTGAGACTGTTTTAGGCAAAAAAAAAAAAAAAAAAGCGGAACACACAACTTTACACAAAATTGTCAACATTTGCACAGAAACATAAAGATAGAACCCTAAATAACCTTTTTATAGTTTATCAGCAAAAAAAAGTTCATTTGGGGGTTAGTTACACTTTAAAAGGTTTTTTGTACATTCAGATAATAAAGATAATAAAAGTTAGGTGTGAATTCTGAATGACGAATGAATACTAAAACTGAGTTGTTAACTCTTAAAGGGGACCAATTATGCTTCCTTGAACAAGTCAGGATAGGTCTGTGGGCTATACAAAACATGTTCATTAAATTTATTACACAAAATCATTCTCAGATATTGAGATTTCACCTGATCAGTTCTGGCTGTTTTGAGCTAATTTCAGGATGAGCGGGTTCAGGGCTATGTCACATTTATGCAAATAAGCTGCTGGTAGCGGGTCAGGACAAAGGCAATATAGACACGTTCTACAGTATATTGCAGCCAACAAAAAAACATTTTCCTTTTCCAGCAGACATTGTGAAGCGGTAAAACCAGCAGAACTAACGTGACAGTCCACTTGTAATGAAGTGGGTGGAGCTCTACTTGGGTTGCTAGGTGAGGGGCTGAGCTTGGCTTGGGGTTGCTAGGTAATTGGGATTGTGACGCAACAATTCCAAGGTTTTTGAAACAGGCAACTTTGCAGACACCAGAAAACGTATACTTATTGTCAAAAAACGGCTTAGTGTTGGTTATTTTTGGTTTGTTTTTTGGGGTTTTTTTGTGCTTGGACTGTTTCTAGAAGCAGTAGATACCCAAATGGAAGTACAAAAACATGCAAAAAGTGAATTTGGCATAATAGGTCCCCTTTAAAGAAGCAGAACACTAGATAAAAGCTGAAAAAATGCATTACACCAGCTAAGAGCTAAAAGGAGTGAGACAGTAGCTAAAAGCTAAAATGAGCACAGCATTTACTAAAACTAAAAGAAGAAACTGATAACTAAAAGTAGCAAAACACCAGGATTATAGTTGCTAAAAGTAGCACAAGTATAACTAAAGGCTAAAAGTAGCAGAAGGGTAGCTAAAAGTTAAAACTTGCAAAGGGTGAACTAAAAGCTAAAAGTACAATAACAGTAGCTAAAAGCAAAAATTAGCAAAACAATAGCTAAAAGTAGCATAAGAAGACAAAATCAGACCCAGTTTGCTGAAGCACATTTCAAAGAGAACAAAGTAACTGAAAAGATCTAAATATACTATTTCTGAGGGAATATCATTTGTAAATGAAGTTATATATTTTGAAAAGTAAGAAATTTGCCAAAACTAAAAGTCATAGCACCTATCTACTAAATGAACTGAATGTTTAAATTTTTTGAAAGGCTAAATTAACACAAAAAATGCAGTAGTTAGACTGCAACAAACATAAAAAAAATCAACAACAAGAAAGCAATAGTCTTGACTTAGCATTCTCACTGTGATATAAAGTTAGCTGCCCTAGAAGGATCTTCTTGGAATATGTTGTAGTTTTTCCTGTTTTAAGAAATGTCCTATCTTAAATGAAAACCTGAAGTTGTCAGCAGTTTTGTGGCACACATATATATCCAGTACTTTACTCAAGCTTATCTGTAGCTTCAAGGCCATGCAGACAAAACTGTCGATAAAGATGGAAGTGTTTGTTTATTGCCTTAGTGATTATCAGTCTTTTTTTCGCTCTCTTGATCTTTTTATCTTTCTTCCTCTGTCTGTTATTATTCTGCCTCTCATCTACATCACTTTGGGATTTTTGTAACTGGAAGTTCTGCCAACACAGAAGCATCTCCAGCCTGGATAAACAATTAGCATAAATCAGATAACAGTAGTGTATTATCAGCATTTGATACCAGTATTTGGCTTTAAAGCTTAATATCAATAAAGTGTCTGGAGACATAGAATCTTTAGTCATATCAAAAAAGCTCACTTATCAGGATGACACATGCACACTTAGCTTTTTTTTTTTTTAACCTTCTTTAACCAGGTAAGTCCCATTGAGATTACAGATCTCTTTTCCAAGGGAGGCCTGGGTCTGAAGGCAGCCTAAACATGCATGTTTTTGAACTGTGGGAGAAAACTGGAGCACCCGGACAATATCTATGCAAACATGTGGAAAACATGCAAACACAGAAAGACCCCAGGCACAACCCAGAGCTTGAACCCTAGACCTTCTTCCTGTGAGACAACAGTGCTAACCATAAATCCATTATGCTGCCAAAAAAAGAAGAAAAACTTGGGTTATTTTTTTACTCATGTTGCTCTTTTTAAGGCAATGATGCTCAACTCTGGTCTTTGAGGAGAATGATATTCTCCACAATCACAGTTTTAATGTGACAGTATCTGAAAATGTGTAGCTTGTAGAATTGTCTAAAGTAGGTTGCTGGCTTTTATTTCATAAAAAGTTGATACATCATTCTGTTTGCTCATATGAGGCTTGACCGTGTTGCAGATATTTGAAACTGAACCAAACTAATAGGTAATCCAGTCTGGCTAATAATATCAGAAGCAGAAAGAAAACACCCTGAGACATTGGTGCCCAATCCTGATACTCAAAGTCCACTATCCTGCATGCTTACCCATCCCTCCCCCCTCCTCACACACACACACACACACATGCAAACATATAAAAAAAGTATATATGAAATGAAGTTGAAATCTGAATGCACCTCAACCGCCTGCCTGAGGGGAGGGGCTGAAACAGTCTGTGTGCAGGGTGGGTGGAGTCCTTCATAATGCGGAGCGCCCTCTCTCTGCATCGTGATGTATATTGGTCCGAGGTGGTGGGAAGACTGCTCCCTACAGTCCTTTGTGCAGCCTTAATGACCTTCTGCAGAGCCATATTCTCAGCAGGTGATACAGGTGCAGAGAATGCTCTCCACCACACAGTGATGGAAGCTTCTCAGGACTGAGCTCCCAAGTCCAGCTCTCTGCAGCTTTGTGAGGAAGTAGAGAAGCTGGTGGGCATTCATGACCAGACAGGAAGTGTTGGCACTCCAGGTAAGGTCAATGGATATATGCACACCCAGATAATCTGTAGCTGGAGACTATCTCCGCAGTTGCTCCTTCGATGTACAGGGGAGGAAGAGGACACTTGTCTCTTCTGAAATCCACCACCATCTCCTTGTTCTTCTTCACATTGATGCAGAGATTATTTTCTTTGCACTATTGCACCAGGAGTTCCACCTCCTCTATTTATTTGGACTCATCATTGTTGGAGATACGTCCCACTCTTGCTGTGTTGTTTGCAAACTTCACTACATGACAGCTGGGGTGTCGCAGCCCTGGGGCGAGCCAGTGCTGAGAGTGATGGAGGAGGAGAGGTGTTGTGTATCCTGAGAGTTTGAGGTCTGTTGGTCAGGCAGTCCAGGACCCAGTTCCCAAGCGTGGGACTCAGTCCAAGAGAGGAGAGCTTTTGTATCAGTGTCTGTGGGATGATGGTATTAAAGGCCGAGAAGAAATCCAAAAAGAGCAAACGGATGTAAGAGTTTCTGTTTTCCAGGTGGGTGAGGGTTGTGTGGACCACCGATGAGATGGCATCATCAGTGGAGCGGTTCTTCCTGTAGGTGTACTGATGTGGGTCCACAGTGACGTCGATGGAGTCCTTGATTTGAGTCATGACTAGCCTCTCGAAGCTCTTCATGACTACCAAGGTTAAGGCTATAGGTCGGTAGTCATTCAGGCCTGTCACTGTGAAGCACTTGGGGTCAGGGGCAATAGTGGTAGTCTTTAAGCAGACGGGGATAGATGCCAGCAACAGGGACATGTTTAAGATGTCTGCCAACACCTTAGACAGCTGGTGTGCACAATCTCTCAGCACCTGCCGTGGGATGTTGTCGGGGCCTGCAGCCTTACGAGGATTGATTCCCTGGAGGGTCTTCCTCACGTCTGCTGTGATCACGCAGAAGGGCGTGTCACCAGGTGGTGGTATAAGTTTGGTGCTAGGGGGCATGTTAAGATCCTCAAAGTGGGCATAGAACCTGTTGAGTGCATCTGGCAATGAGGGGTCCTCTGGGCATTGTGCATCCCTGATGTTGTAGTCCGTGATAAACTTGATGCACTTCCAATGAAGTTAAGTGACCTTGAATTATCTGGGCGTATGTGGCTTTGGCCGTCACAATGCCTGTAGTCAGTTCTTTTCTCATTTCCCTAAGTGCTGATGCCTCATCTGTCCTGAACACAGCATCCCTAGCTTTCAGCAGAGCTCTCACCTCAGCATTCAGCCAGGGTGTCTGGTTTGGATAACAGGTAACTGTCCTGGTGGCGGAGACATCAGCACACTTGGAGATGAAGCCAAGAACAGAGGAGGTGTATTCCTCCAAATTCACCTCTCCCTCATACATAGCCGCCTCTCTGAAGACCTGCCAGTCTGTGCACTGAAAACAGTCCTGGAGCACAGAAGCTGCATCCCTGGGCCACACAGTGACAGTTTTCTTTGTTGGCCTAATTCGTTTCATCAGTGGATGATATACTGAACTAATCATTAATTAAAACTGAATCATCCTTTACCCATGATGTGTCCAGCTGTGCAGTTTGACCTTCCTAAATTAGAGTTAGAGTAAAATCATCCCCCAACACAACTACACTGAAAATAAAAAAAAACATCCTCCAGCACAACCATACTGTATATAAAAAAAAAAACCTTCCCTGACCCAACCATACTAAAAATCCAAAATAATCATCCACATAATCCTACTAAAAATAAAAATCATACCCAAGCACAACCATATTGAGAAAATATAAAAAAACATTGTCCAACAAAGCAAAAAAAAATAGTATAATAATGTATAGCACATTTCAGCAGCAAGGCATTTCAAGGTGCTTTACATAATTAAAAAACAAAATAAAAACAGCATGTGACAATGAATAAACAGTAAGAAAGAGACAAACATCAAAAACCTGCACTCTAACCCTAATTTAGCCATAAGCAACTCTAAACAGGTGGGTTTTAAGTTGAGATTTAAAGGCACCCAGTGTTTCAGCTGTTTTACAGTTTTCTGGAAGTTTGTTCCAAATTTGTGGTGCATAGAAACTGAAAGCTGCTTCTCCTCGTTTGGTTCTGGTTCTGGGGATGCAGAGCAGTCCAGAAGCAGAAGATCTGAGGGGTCTAAACGGTTGGTACAGCGATAACAGATCTTTAATGTATTGTGGTGCTAAACCGTTCAGTGATTTATAAACTAACAACAGTATTTTAAAGTCTATTCTTTGAGCTACAGGGAGCCAGTGTAGGGACTTTAAAACTGGTGTTATGTGCTCTATCTTCCTGGTTTTAGTGAGAACACGAGCAGCAGCGTTCTGGATCAGCTGCAATAAAAAAAGAGAAAAACTAAAGGGAAAAACAAATTCAATTTAAGTGACTATAGAGTTAGAAATTTTCTGTACCACATAATGTAAAACAAAATCTGACAGCACTCTTTATGAAAGCTGTTGTAACATTTTGATAAAAGCTGCATGTTTGTACTCTTGGAAAAATAGAAACTTTATTTACTTTTTGTTTTACAAGAAATGCATTTCTTTCAATTAGGCTGTCATTATTCAGCCATTTTCTTTTTTTTGTTGTAATTTTATGTCGTATGAGCCATGCAGCCCAGACTGAAGCATGTAGAGCCTCTCATAAAGACACATGCTGTTGTTTTCATAGCAGTGCAAAGGTCTTAGGCTCTAAGAGTATTAGATAAAAAAAGTGACAACTTGCTATCCTTAGCCCTGACCTTGGCACAGAAACATTTATCAAGGATAAAAGCCATGACTTTCTATCAGCAGCTCCTTTTTTAATCAGTGGATGGAAGGGCTTTTCAACTGGTATAAACAACATTAATACATGTGCAAGTGTTAGAATAAAACTTAATAAAAATGATTCTGAAAGTGCAAGGATTAAGAAGTTTGTCTTCATTTTTATTTTTTAAATTTTTTTTAGTAAAAACAGTAGTAAAAGTTTAGTGAATGCATTGCACCTGTCTTGCTATGTAAACTCACATGAGCTCATTAACCTCTACTGACTACAGAATATTGTGAAAGACATGTCCTTCAAAAGAGCTTTGTTTAAACACTCTGCTGGTTAGGTAACCTGTGTCAGATTTCACTGAGGCACCACTGGTTTCTCAGAACTGACTTTCAGTAGATGTTTCTTTTGTCAAACTTTGATTAAATCTATAGTTTGGTTTCAAGAAATTTCAGTTTATTCATATAGTGCCAGTTCACAACAAGTCATCTCAGGGTCTTGTAAAATTACATTAACATACAATACATACTACAAACTAAAGTGCTGTGAAAAAGTATTTGCCCTATACAGATTTCTTCTGCTCATGCTTTTTTGCTATACCTACTTAAGCATTTCAGATCAGGAAGTAAATATTAATATCAAAGATAGCCTGAGTAAATACAATGTGCAGGTTTTAAAATTTGATTTAATTTATTAAAGGGGACCTATTTTGCTTCCTTGAACAAGTCAGGATAGGTCTGTGGGCTGTACAAAACATGTTCATTAAATTTAATACACAAAATCATTCTCAGATATTGAGATTTCACCTGATCAGTTCTGCCTGTTTTGAGCTCATTTCAGAATGAGTGGTTTTAGGGCTACATCACTTTTATGCAATTACTGATGTTGGCCACTCCCCCCAACTCAGTGTACCGTCTCAAAACATAAAGGCCCGGTCCCAATACTCACACTTCCACTCTTGTTCCACCCTTGTGTCCTTCAAATGCGCGCTCATGCTGAAGGATTTGAGTGCATAGTGTGTTCCAATTCTCTGGAGTGGTCTTTAGCCCCACCCCCTTTGTGTACTACATCCGCCCTCTGGCTAAGCCCACATCCAGGTGGACTTTGGCGAAGTATTTACCCACAATTCATCGCTGCATGTGACATTTTGAATTTTTTATTTTTGTTATCTTTATTGATTGATTATTGATATTGAATTGAAAGGCGGACATATGGCAGTGGTGACAGAGCAAGCCACCACAAGTCACGAAAAAAGCAGTTTTCAAAAGTAAAGTATTGAAATAATTATTGTTTCAGTCTACTGCACGTGTGAATACTATCAAACTTTGCTCCATATTCAACAAATCATAACAAAACACATTTGAACAGCCAAATATCTCCTGTAATGACTTTGGAAAGCAAAAATACCTAAACTGTACTTTTAAAATGGTACTGGCATCTTCTTAAAATACCAAATCAGCGACCGGCCCCACCATGTTGGATGTCGCAGTTATGATGACCAAAATTAGAACCTTCCCAATTCTCTAATTTTCAGCCTTGTTTAGAGCAGTAGTAAACTTGATTCATCTGTCAGTTTTTCCTGCTTTTCCAAATGAGAGAAGGCTGGCTACTGCCTGATGCACACACTACTGAAGCATTTTACACACTTTAAAAGCCTAAAGTATTCCTTTAACTAAACCTGTTGACCTTGTTGTCAGAGTCACAAAGTCTGTATAATGACAGAGAAACATTATTAAAATACCGAAGGCAATATTCTGACATTTACCTGCTTAACAAACTAGAAATAATTTTTGTGCAAACTGAAGTCACTACATACAGATGATGATCACTTATGCTGATATCCATGAAGAATTTTGCCATTAGTGTCACACAGGACTCAAGTTTCTCAAAGTCAGTGAGTCTGTCTGCAAACTCCTTTCCAAGTCTTGACAAGTGGTCACAATACTTATAAATATTTAAAACAATAGCTGGACCTATGTGACTTTCCAACATCTTTGAGACAGAGGGAAAGTGCTGAAACCTTTTGTTTTTCCCTTGCTGAATGTACAGTGACAGTTTTGCACAGAACACCTTGATAGCCCTGATCATATCAGATATGTTTTTATCTTTCCCTTGTCACAGTAGATTCAAATGGTTAATTATCTCACTTATATTTGCCAGAAAAGCAAGTAGCCACTCAGCATCAGATAATTGGGTAGCTTCCTCCCTTGCTTCCATAAAAGCCATTATTTCATCCAGCAAAGAAAGAAAACGTTGCAGTATCTTACCCTAACTCAGCCATCAGATGTCAGTGTGGAGGAGGAAGCTCTGCACCGCATCCCTCAAGGAACAGCTTGAAGCTCCAGTGTTGCTTTGCCTTTGCTCAAATGGAGTTGATGATCTCAACAATAAACCCTGTGACATAGCCAAATCCCATTTCAACCTGGAGAGACTCACACAGAGAGATAGAGACAATTAGAGTGTTTTATTGGCTAGAGGTCTTTGGACAGCAAAACTATGCATGAACATTCTGGTCTGGATAATCCGACACAGCTGGTTGAGTCTGCCAAGTTGAAATTGCGGCGAGCCTTCACAAGTTTTGCACTTATAGTAAATGATACAGTGATAGTTCAGAAACTTGGGAAAGTCTGGATCCACTTTGCAGAGTACACTAAATCCTGAGTGACAACATGCCATAGCGGGCTCTCCATCAGTTGTCACAGCCACCAGTTTTTCAACGGGGATGTTTTTTGCTACAAAGTATGGAAGCCCATTTCCGCCATGAAAAAAAAAACAAAAAAACAAAAGCCCAATAGGAAGTCATAATTTTGACTTTTAAAGTCATGATTTAGAATTTTATTCATAATTTCACATTTTAAAGTTATAATTATGAAAAGAAAAGTCATAATTACAACTTTTAAAGTCATAATTATAAGAATAAAAGTCGTAATTACAAACTGAACAGGCTCTACACATTGCAGAAATGTTTTAATAAACAATAAGTTTGTTTAGATCTTTATTTTTATCTTATTTGCAATTTTTGTGGATTAAACTGAATATGATAAATGTCAATTTCAAGTTGTAATTCCATTTTCTGGAAATATGTCTAAAAAAGAAAACAAATTGTAAATGTTCTTTAATTTCAATGTTTTAAATCAATTAGCAGGTATTAACAAAGCAATCGATTTAAAAAAAAATACACATAATATACAATTACATCTAATCTATCTGCATTTCTAATTCTGTCCTCTTATTTAAATCCAGGTCCTCTTTTACTTAATCCTTCTTTGATATTCTAGACATTGATTCCACTTCCACCTGTTGTCTAACAATCCCCCCCCACGTTTTCACCAACCCATCTAAAATTGGACATATATAACAAAATATGAAAGATACAGTTAGTAATACATCATACACTATGTATATGTGACATATGAAATATACTTTAGAATTTTAGTGAATGACCCATTGTCAGTGTGCCGCTTGCCTCACAAAATGCTATCACTACTGTAGTTCATTATTGATCAGCTTTCTTAAATTAATGTACAGCTCAACCATTTTGTACACATCATTTTTTTCAGAATTAGGTCCACACAAATATTGAACACGTCTTCATCACATGGGAAGTCTTTGAATGCACACTCCTCAAAGAGTGAGACTTTGTCTACAGGTAGTGTTCAAATAGTCTCTGCCTCCATACAGGTGTAGAATCGCATACATAATGGAGGGACATCCATGAGGTGATCTAGAATTCTTAACTTGACGAACTCAGTGGTTGTTTCTAGTCAGTAAAACCTCATCAAGTTCCTCCTAGGATACAAACACAAATTCTAGATAATACAATTTTGCACATTATGACGCTTAAGGTTGCCACCAGTAGATGGCAGCCTTGCATAGTAAATAAGGTAAACCATAACGGAACTTACTGGTATCAATGACATACCTGAATGGTTTTCATAAAGCAGAAATGGATCAGGGACTTATCCAAAAAGTTGCCTAAAAAATGTCCATCTTCTTCAGTGCCTGCTAACACAATTGGTGAAATAAATTAATCCAACTGAACACATTCACTACTTATGGTGACCCACCATTGTTCAATGTGCTGGTTTCCCATGCTTGGACCAAATGACACAATGTCCCACTGAACCCAGTGAAGCTTTAAGCCTACCAGTATGATAGCGACAACGATGCAAAGACCTACATAAGTTCTTTGTACCCCAAGCATCTATTGAGGCTGATGTTGTAAAGCCACCTTTTAAAATTCCTCTGATTTTCTGATAGTTTACATTAGATTTCATGTGTGGTTGCCTATCTATTAGCAATCAACTTTAGTTGTATTAACTACCATTACTTGTAACTGAATGTGACTCCATAACTTTCAACTGTAGGAACTGGTTTTCTTTCTAAATGCGTTGTTTGTGCCATGAATTAGCTTCAGTTTCATTATGCTCATTTTGATGCGATTTGTTCTCAAAAATTTATTAATGCAGGATACAGGAACATTTAATATATACATTTGTTTTTGAATCTCCCAGTTTTTGTAACTTGGCACGAACTGCATGCGCCACGCTCTATTCAAAATGGACAGTTTCGGTGCTCTAGCTGGTTCGCCTGTATCAGCATTTATATGATCCCTGTATGAGAGAAGACAAAGATAATCAAACGGTTCAAAACTCACAGAAGGAGATTACTGCTGCAGTCGATAAAAAAGGAGTGTTTATAGACCACAGAAGGAAGAAATATCGGTCCTATGATGGGCGAATCACAACTAATAATACAGTACAGCTAACTATCCTTATAATGTCATTTATGAACTTAACATTTCATTTAAAGCAAATAAATCAAAGAAAGTCAAACTGAATGCTTTAAGTTTAAACATCCTGTCTGTATCACAGCCATAAACACAACAGCTCTTCCTGCTGAATAAGTGCAGCCATATTTGATGGGACAGCCGTCTGCTCAGTCTGCTCTCTTTTTTTACAGCATTTCCACTGGTTATGCAGCGTGTTGCCCCGTCTTTTCAGAGCATACTGCACTGATGTAAGCGTCAAGTATAAACATCTACACCGCTCGCTCAGGTCTGCGTGCCATGGGTGGAGCCCCGCGCAACACTATAAAGCGTGAATATAACTTAGCCTTTACACCCTTCTCTGGACACTCACACAGTTTTGTTAATTTCTTATAGTGTGGTTTTAGGGTTTTAAGGTCTTTCCATACTCAAAAAAAAGTCATAAATTCGACTCTCATTTTTGTTTGCAAAACAGCTTCATCCGCCCCTTTATGACACAAGGCCTGAGTTGAACTTTTTCTCACGGGTTTGCGCAAAGTGTTGTGCGATTGGCCAGAAGTTGTTGTGGGCGTGTTTATGTGGAAAAAGACGATGAGCTTTAATGGACTTAATTTGATTCTACTGCTCCACTGAGAACCAGCTGGCTGAGGCTGTCAGAAAATACAACCATCTTTACAAGACCTCCAGCAAAATTTAAAAACCTGTGAACTTAAAAAGACTGCGGAGACACAGCCGGCTCTTCATGGCTGTGGTGGCCAGGAGGAAGTGTGCCTCTAGGGACACAATCCCTTCATTTGCTCATTTTTGTGCACCATCAAATTTGCAAATGCCAAACAGCATATACTTTCTCAGTCTGTTTAATAAACACGTTTGTTAGCGATAAGGGAAGCAAAAATATGTACAAGGACAGAAGAGTTGAGAAGTAGGTGGGAAGAAATCCGTTTTAACACTGTAGGAGGAGGGAAGAGCTTCCTGGGAGTTCTGATCTGAGTGTTTTGTGGACTATGAAAAGTGTGTGCAAAAACCAATGGCTCACAACCACGTGACCTTGAACCGAATTCTTGACTTCTTATGAAGTATGCAGCCTTAAGTCTGTTGCGGTTCACATTTCTTAAATGGTTCTCTTGAAAGTAAAATATATTGGCATCAAGATGGTGTAGTTAAGGCAAAACTTTACTGCGTTTGATTGGATATTTAGGCCCTTACAATTCAAACTGGCAAACCTAATATCCCCAATATCCCCATGTGGTGAACTCTTTATCTTAGCCATAAACTGATTTAAGTTTCAACATGTGATATAACAAACAAAAACCAAAATACGGAAGGTAAATAATTTCAGATACATCATCACACCAAGCACAAAACATACTTGGGTCTGGAAATATCTGGTAGGTGCTCACCTACCAAATCAACAAACAACCCCTCAAATATGGAACAGAACCACCCCACCCCTCTCTTAGCAGAAACAACAAACTCATGATGCATGCTACTTTTCCCCACATTAAAACAAATCTAAAACCTGTCATTGTCTGTAGTTTGATACTACTACAGAACAATCAAAAGGAATGTGTAGATAAACCTGCGACTTATATAAAAAGATATAATCTAGAAAACAGAAATAAATTCTACGCACTAAGGAAGGTTTGATTATTTCACATTCAGTCAGCAAAGTCTTTTTAGGGTGAAAAAATAAATATTTGAAAAAAAAAGAAAAAAAAATTCAATCGGTGCCTTTGTGATTTAAGAAAAACCCTAATATAATATAATATTCACTTGAGTCAGTATTTACCCCTGTGCCCACAGACAAACCCAGCATACAACTTATGTTACATGCCTGAAGTGTAGATCTCAGCTGCAATTACATTGTCCTATATAGGGAACTGCAACATTTGTATAGGCTATGGTGGTCATCTTGAATTGGGTTGGCTCCAGCTTGATCATTTTGTAGATACATACATTGATTAATTCCTGAAAATTCATTAATATCCATCCAGTGATTCATGATATCACGCATACAGATAGTCTACTCCCAATAGGTAATGGCATTTTTTGTAAGAAAAATCTTGCACAATTTGTTAGCAATCAGAATGTGTTGGAGATGGGTCTCAGTTTATACCACACTAAAGTTATAGTGTGGTATATATAAATATTCTGTTGACAGACATACACACACAGACATAAGCAAAAATGTATGTGCCTTTTTAAACAGTTTGATAACCAAATAATGGTTTTGTGTTTTATATTAGATTTGTGGACTAGAATAGTTGGTGGTATCTGCAAAATCTTGATCCAGGATTGAAGGTCTGTGTGGCCATTCACTAACTGCATTCACTCATAAAAGAAACTTCAACAAGATTTGGCATATTCTTTTTAATCTAATTTATTTTGTAATGATAAAAACACTAACTACAATCTTTAATTCCATGAGTTATTTTAAGAGCTTTCTGTTTAACAGTTTGGAGAATCTCTGTTGCAGCTTTTATATTCTTTATACACGTCCAGATCACCATACAGGCCCTCAAGTATGAACAGAACTTTGCTCTGGACTGAATCCACCTGTTCAACTGGGCAGTATTCATCCAGACTGGACCTGGAAATAAATATATGAACAAAGACATTCAAGCTCTTGCTCTAATCATAATGCATTCAAATCTTGAGCTCTCAGGTCTGTATTGTTCACCTGGACATCGTCACGAGTGTGGGTGTAGGCAGGTCCTTCAGGAAAAGCTGCACAGCAGAAATGAGTCTATCAATCTCATCATCAGAACTGATGTGGTGAGGCAGCTCCATTGAGTCACAGGTTAACCCTGCCTGATGGACCTGAGAGGGCAGTTGAGAGAGCAAATAAAACTAGTTTAAAAGAACAAGAAAAAAACCAGCATGTTTTTATTTTTTGTTTGGATTTTGTCCTTTAGAATGTCTCTGTTCATTACAAATCAGATCCTGTAAGGTGGCTGTGTTTAAAAACCGTTTTGTTGATTGTGTAGCATCAAGTCACAGTCTCAACATTTGTCTCAACTCTAACCAGAAACCTCCCTCTCTATGATGCAAAAACTGAGAGCAATGTTTAAATGATGCCAAGTGCAAGCATGCACACTGGAACTTTGGTATTTTATTGTTGTTTTGGAACAAGCTTACACTGTCATGATGGGTGGAGAGAGTGGCAAACCCAATGCACAGACTCATTATCAAAAAAAATGAAAAATTTGTTTTTAAACAAAAGAATAAGAAAACAAAAAGCTGACATGGCAGCAAAAATACAAAATACAAACAAAACAAAAAGGCACGGCGAGGCAAGGCTAGACAGGGAACGAGAACAACAGGGGACTAGAGACAATGCACCAATGAGGAAGTGGAGAAAGTGACCAGGTTTTAAAGCTGAGGGTAATTATGGGAAGTGGGCACAGGTGAGTGATAACAATTGTGGGCAGGTGGAGATGGGCGTGGCAGGTAAACAAGTGCTGACTGAGTACAGGTGGATGATGGCAAACGTGCAACAAACAGGAAAACAACAAAGACAATAAACCAAAACCAAAAGAAACCAGAAACAAAACACACACAAAAAAACACACCGTCAAAACAAAACCTGACATACACTCACAGTTTAACAACTCCCTGCCCCCTAAAAAAATAAACTCAGATGGACACTGAAGCTGAAGAACCTTTATTCCTTAAGTTACTTTTTGAACTGTACTAAGACTCTTTAAAATAATAATGATTATAAATTTTGTTGTGTTAAAAGAAATATCAAATTTTAATGTCCTTTGCAATATATATGCTTTCAAGTGGACTATTCCTGACAATAATATTTGCTTTTCAAATACAACAAGCATTATCACCACACCACTTGTAAATTAATGTTTGGTTGTAATGTTCTTGATAATGAGCACAAGTGAAATGAGTTGAAGCATGCCATTTAGATTAGCTTTAAGTATCTTCTTTTTTTTTTAAATCACCTGAATGTTTGAATAAGGAACTGTGTTTCAAGGCCCTATTGGCTGTTTTGGATAAAGGACAGTCCCTTAGGCTGGATGAGTTTATAGTCCTAATGCACACAACTAAACTCTTCAACTCCACTGAAGACAGGAGTTGTTCACTTCCATCCAAGAACAAGCATTCAGTTGGTCTAATGGACATTTTGGACATGCTAGCCAAAGCCAACTGCCAAGAAAACAGAACTGGAGGCTGACCTAATATCTCCAGCTGAGCTGAGATTTCCAGGAAATCAACATTGAGCTGAGTTAGGAGGCTCCTCACCCATTCACATGAATTATCAACCTGCAAACATGTGCCAAGGAAAAACTTCAATGCTAAGTCAGACTCAGGACATGGACTGGACTGAAGAGTGACAAACATCTTCCACATGGTCAGATCATTCCTTTTGTTTGCTATATGGCTATGATTTGTATCCTTAAAAACATAGTTTTATCATTTTTCTGGGGTTGGTAGCACAGATTTATTAGTACGAAAATAGGTATTAATTTTACTTTTTCATTTCTATTTTCTTTAATAAAAATGGTTAGTTTGGTTAATTATTCACAAAAATACTATCGCTGCGAATGAATGTGGTCATAACATCAATTATACACCTGGACCAAACAGGCTTTGTCAAGGGCAGAACCTCCTCTGATAGTCTAAGATGGTTACTACATTTGATTTGGAAAGCCCAACATTTAGATTTTCATGTAGTGGCCCTGTCACTCAATGCGGAAAAAGCATTTGACATGGTCAGCTGGAGCTATCTATACTATACACTTGGAAAATTTGGGTTTCGGCACTCTTTCTTAGAAATAATCAATATGATCTACACAGACTCAAAAGCGACTGTAATAACCAATGGTTCAAGATCAACTCAATTCTTAATTGAATGCGGGACAAAAAAGGGAGACCCATTGTCACCCCTGCTCTTTATTATTGCACTTGAACCTTTGGCCCAAGCTATCAGACAAAACATAATAATAAAAAGTATAACAATGGGTGTACTAGACAACAAAATGTTGACTTTTGCAGATGTTGTACTTCTTCTACTGTCAAATCCTGAGGAATCATTACCTCCTCTACTTGATTTGATCAACAAGTTTTCTGAAATATCCGGATACAAGATTAACTGGTAAAATGATAAACAACTTTATTTGGGAGGGGAAGAAGCCTAAAATGTCTGCCATAAAACTCCAAGCTAAAATAGAATATGGAGGATTACGACTACCTAATATGCAACTTTATCAGGAAGCTTGTATAAGCGCCCAAATAATATCACTTATGTTAAACAACCACAACAGGCCATCCTGGGTGAACTTGGAAGATGAAATAAATGCCTCATTTAAAGCTTTTGATTATGTATCCCAACATCCAAATGATGGAGTTAAATCCAATCCAATTATGACTCACACTAAAAATGTTTGGCAGCAATTACACAAAAAAGAAAACACCTGTCCCTTCACTCAAGAAACAGCTTCAGCATGGAATAATCCAAAACTAAAAAGGGGAAAATTGTTGGGGTCTGGGAGTCTCCTCCCTTTGTTTGTTGCCGTCCTTACTCACAGGTGGTGCCTGAGCTCTGATGGCTGGGAGGTGACAGGTGTTTCTCATCCAGAGCAATCAAGGAGAGGCTTAAGAGGAGCATGCTGCCAGCAATTCTTCGCCAGTGTGTTAACCGACGTGGTATGTGTTGTGCTCCCTCAGTACCTGGTCTTCTCTGTAGTATTTGTCTTTGTGCTCCTCTTAAGGAATAACCTACACTCCAGTCACCTTCATCAGGAAATAACCCAAGCCATCCTGTTGGACCATAGACCTTTGAAGTCAACTTCTACTCTGAGTTCCTTCGCTGGCAGCTCCCTGTTCAAGCCCTCCTTCTGATCGAACTCTGCTCGCCCTCTCAGCCATTCGACCTTACCATCCTCCTGCACCACCGTCAACTTCCTGGTTACGAGCACCACCTCAAGCAGCTCACCACCTTGAAGGACTCAAGCTTCAGTTTCCACCCCTCAGACCCACTTATCCCTCCCTGGCAGTGAACCATCAACTTCTCTGTAGGCAATCTTGTAAAATTATTAATTCCCTTCCCTCCTTCCAGATTCTAATTTTAATTTTTTCACACAGTCAAGGATCCCTCCCAGAGTTTCCAGTACCGTACCATTTGTTCACATTGTTCTTCAATAAACCTTTAAACTCTTTCTCTGCCTCCAGAGTGTGTTCTGCATGTGGGCCAAATCGATTCCTAAAACCATGACATAACACACTGGCCAATCTGACCCAGCAGACACACTCAGGAGAGCTTTTTCAGATCAACAACATCAGCTTCAGGCTCATGAGTCTACCCTGCAAACACTTTCCAAACAGCAGCAGAATACCAATCAACAGCTCCAGCAAGTGACACAGCTCCTCCAGGAACTTCTCGCTAAGTCTCCATCCAGACCTCCAGAGGGCGCCACCAGCCAGCCAGTCTCTCAGCAGATTTCTCATTTCAGTGACATCACTTCTCCTAATCCGGAGAAATTTTCCAGAGAGGTTGGTAACTGCAGTGGCTTCCTTCTTCAGTGTTCACTAGTGTTCAGCCATTCCCCACAATCCTTTCCCCATGATAATGCCAAGATATCATATATGTTACTCACAGGAAAAGCTTTGAAATGGACAGAGGCTTGCTTCACTGACTATGACCAGTTTGGGTGTTCTTTTGAGGAGTTTATTGAAGAGTTTAAGCAAATCTTTTCTCCTGAATCTGATAAAGCAGGAGTATCTCGTCAGCTGTGGACATTAAAACAGAGAAATAGGCCTATTTCAGAGTTCTCGATTGAGTTTCGCACTTTGTCTGCAGCTTCAGGCTGGAATTCAAGTGCTCTTAAGGCAGCTTTTTTCCATGCCTTAGACGAATCCTTAAAAGATGAACTAACTCCTTTAGATGAACCTGAGACTTTAAATGAATTAATAGCATTAGCTACCCGACTTGATAATCGTCTCTGGGAAAGAAAGAGATCAAGATTAGACAGATCTGCTGTGAGGTCTCACTCATCTCAGGAAGCTGCTACTCCACCTCGACCAAGTATTAGTCATATGCGTCCAGAACCTGAACCTATGCAGATTGGTAGGACCCGTCTTTCTCCTGAGGAACGACAGGAACACAGAGAGTCCAATCTATGTTTTTATTGTGGCTCATTAGATCATTTCATTGCTGCCTGCCCGATTCAGCCAAAAGAGAGAATCCTCCGGTTGTAATGGGGAAACCGGCGGACCAACAAACATTTTCCAAGACCCCACGCTTTTCGTTACCAGCAACTATTCTCTTCAACTGCTCTAGTTACAGTCTATCTGCCCTTATTGACTCCGGTTGTGAATCGATCTAATCGATCAAGAATTAATCCGTCAAGCACAGATTCCTACTGAACCCCTCTCCACTCCTCTCCATGTTTCCTCTTAGAGACCTTACCTCAGATAACTCACCAAACTAAACCCTTGGAACTCATCATCTCAGGTAACCACAGAGAACTTGTTTCATTTTTTATCTTTAAAACAAACTACCATAGTTCTGGGGTTCAACTGGTTACAGATTCATAATCCACATCTCAACTGGTCGAAGCTCTGTATTGAATCCTGGTCCACCAACTGTCTCTCTGCTTGTTTACAGTCTGCTGTTCCTCCAAGCCTGCACCCGCTGACTCCTAAAGAAACTGATCCAAGTGATCTCTCTCTGGTTCCAGAAGAATACCACGACCTTTGTCAGGTCTTCGGTAAAGACAAAGCTTTGTCCCTTCCTCCATATCGACCATATGACTGTGTGATCAACCTTTTCCTGGTGCACCATTACCATCCAGTAGACTGTTCAACATTTCCCGTTTGGAAAGACAGACCATGGAATCATATATTAATGAGTCTCTCGCCGCTGGAATCATCCGACACTCCGCATCACCTCTGGGGGCAGGCTTTTTTTTTTTTTGTAGGAAAGAAAGACGGGTCCCTCCGGCCATGTATTGACTATCGTGGACTCAACCTCATCACAGTAAAGAACAAATATCCTCTTCCCCTCATTTCATCAGCGTTCGAGCCCATCCAAGAATCAACCATTTTCACTAAACTTGATCTCCGGAATGCATATTATCTTGTCAGGATCCGCCAGAAAGACGAATGGAAGACTGCTTTCAAAACACCCATCGGCCATTTTGAATACCTAGTCATGCCCTTTGGACTTTGTAACGCCCCTGCAGTTTTCCAAGCACTAGTCAACGACGTTCTTCGAGACTTCCTCCACCTTTTCGATTTGTATATCTTGATGACATCCTCATATACTCCAAAGACCTCAAAGAACACCACCGTCATGTCCGTCTGGTTCTACAAAGACTTCTCGAGGATAGATTGTATGTCAAAGCCTTGAAGTGCGAATTTCACAAACCTTCAATCACCGACCATAAGAATCTTTCCTACCTTTCCTCGGCTAAACGCTTGAACTCCCAGCAGTCTAAATTTCTTATTGGCAGGAGGTCATGGAAAAAAATTAACAGCACCCTTAACTTTAACTTACTCTTGACACCTACATTGGGGCAACTCAATTTCTTGGATTATAAGATCAAAATAGGAACAAAAAAAGCACAATGGTTAAAAATAGCCCTCACCACTGCAAAGCGCGTTATATTAAGACATTGGAAAGGACAAAATATCCCCACCTATACAGAATGGTATGCGGTAAGACTGCCTCTTACGAACGACTTAACCACAAAATAAATGGTTAGATAGAGGCATATAATAATATGTGGGAACCTTTCTTAAAAACTGAGAGGAAAGGCTCAAACACTATTGGCCCAGAATAAAAGATGCAGTGTGTTTGAATTTTTTAATATATTTTTTTTTCTTTGCTGTCTGGGGTGGGGGGGAGTATGGGAGGACTAGGGAGGGGTTCAGGGGAGAAAATTTTAAAAACTCAATTCCTTCTCTGTATAGTTTCTCAACATTGTATACTTTACTGCATTCATATTGTCAACATTGATTTCACTGCCTTTGTTTAAGTGTTGAAGGATTTAATAAACATTGAAAAATGAAAAAAAAAGGTTAGTTTCCATTCTCCAAATTCATAGTTGGGTATCTGAACGTCACTCTTATGAGTCATCAACTCAATCATCTTTTAGCCATAAGTTTAACTGGAATTATTCATTCACAACTCATTTTATGATTTGTTTATTCTTTATGTAAATAAATCATTTTATACTGTAAGTTCTATTACAGCTTCTTCCATGTAAGTTCAGCCCATTAACTAGCTTGAAAAAAATAATGGTGGCAAGTATAAAACAAACTAAACCCAACTTCCAATATTAGTAGTGTTTGTGTATGAGGTTCCTTTGGTAATTTGTTAAAACTGTCATTAGCATTACACACAGTTAAGGACATTATTCTTACCATTTCATAGTCAGGACATGGATTTCTCGCCTTCAAACTGGATACCAGTCGGGCTAAAGAAGACATGCTGGAAAACAACATAAAATGACACATTGTGACTTTATCTGGTTGGACAAGTAAGGTGACCTTTTCTTCCAACAGGTTGACTGAAGCTGGGAACAAGTTTAGTATAATTTCTTATTTATTTATTTTTTGTGACAAGGATTTTACATTATAGTAAATAACACAGTGAATGTAGCAGTTAGACCAAAAGCTAATTTTGATCTGTTTCCTTGGACAGGTGTAAAACATTGAAATAGAATCAAAGATTATACCATTAAGAAACAAAAAACAAAACAAAAACATAGGCAAAACAGATGGCTACTAGCCGCAGTTGTGACATACCTGAGTTTTGTTTAACAATTTTATTGTCTGGCATTTAAATAAACTATAAGTATTCAGTTTTCTTATAGAACTTCCAGTCAAGTGCAGCTTTTACGCAAAATACAGACTGTTCACAAAGAACTTTTTCTAAATGAGATGACAGTGTCTTCTCATTGCACTTCAGAGAGGTATACTTCAAAGCAAGTTCATCAAAGCCTGGCTCAGCAAAACCTAAAACTCTACTAAAAATTACAAGTACTATGATGGTAGTTTTGATATAATTTTGTTAACTAAGACTTTCAGAGCTCATTCACATAAAAGTTCCAACATGAAAACTCTTGCCATGTTTAGAACAAGAAAGAAATATTTCTCATATTTTGCAAAAAAAATGTATTAATCAAAATAGCCTCCCTGCTGCTATTTAGGTTCTAATATCTGTACCTTCTGTTGTATCTAATCTGTACCTCAAATATTCCATTTATCAGCCCTTTAAGAAGCATGGCTGTTTTAAAAGCATCAATATCAGTACAACTTTGACAGCCTGGTGGGAATACCTCAAAATGAATTCTTCAATTCACCCATGCAGGCGAACACCCATTTGGAACAACCCAGACATCCTGCACAATAAAAAGGCTCTTAACTTTTCAACATGGAGTAGCAAAGGGAGAAGTCATTCAGAGAATTTATTTGATGGAAGACATTTTGTGCCTTTTAATGTTCTAGAAGATTTATATGGCACTAACAAATGTAAGATATTTGAATATTATTAAATAAAATCTATTATCTTGTCCAAATTTAAGATTAAAAAGAAAAGAAAAACATAGAACTCATAAGTAGCCTGCTTAAATTACAACCCCTAAAGTTACTCTTAAAAACCTACATAAAACTTTCTGGAGTGGATTTAACTGTTTTACTTCCTATGAGTAAATG
>NC_051449.1:24727545-24754005 GCF_001649575.2 Kryptolebias marmoratus
TGTCTACTGCCCATCCGGGCTACGATTCTATCTCTCAGGTCAGTGGCTGTTTTGTTCAGCTTAGATGGTTCGTTCATTGGGGCTCCAACTTCATTGGGGAGTTGGAGTTAATTCCCCTCTAACCTGGCATCCTGGCTCCTCCCCCTTGCCATAGCATTTGTGTTGCACCTCATCAATCTCAAGTTGTGATAGTAGTTGCCGTTTGTGGATATTGGAACACTGATCACTGTTGTTTGGCAGTCAGGGTTGACTGGGGATGTCGAAGTAACCATAACCTCTCTGACTAGGGTTACT
The DNA here is from genome assembly GCF_001649575.2 of Kryptolebias marmoratus. Lineage (NCBI taxonomy): Eukaryota > Metazoa > Chordata > Actinopteri > Cyprinodontiformes > Rivulidae > Kryptolebias > Kryptolebias marmoratus. Next base: position 24,727,840 of record NC_051449.1, read on the forward strand.
TGAGTAGTAGCATTCCAACAGATCCATGTTTTCACCTCTCATCCATTTCCTCCGTTTTGTTCCAGTAGCCCATTTTTCATCAGGGTGCTCTGGTTCCCCAGCACCTGACGCAGACCTTGTTTGGCCGGGCGACGTCTGAGTCGGCATGTGATTCATATTCATCTCTCTCATGGTATGAGGTAGGCAGTAACTCAAAGGGTCTTGCCTAAGGACCCAGACTGGATAGCTGAATTTCACTGTTGTATCTTTGCCCCGGCCTGGATTTGAACCCGGGTCTCCTGGGTGAAAGTCTGGTGACATACCCATTCAGCTATCTAGACATACATATATATATACACACACACACACACACACACACACACACACACACACACACACACACACACACACACACACACACACACACACACACACACACACACATACAAATAAATACACACTGCTCAAAAAACTAACGGGAACTCAAATAACACATCCACCAGCATATGGTCTCACAAGGGGTCTGAGGATCTCATCTCGGTATCTAATGGCAGTCATGCTACCTCTGGCGAGCACATGGAGGGCTGTGCGGCCCTCCAAAGACCCACTGCCAAACCGGTCATGCTGAAGGATGTTGCAGGCAGCAGATCGCTCTCCACGGCGTCTCCAGACTCTGTCACGTCTGTTACATGTGCTCAGTGTGAACCTGCTTTCATCTGTGAAGAGCACAGGGCGCCAGGGGTGAATTTGCCAATCTTGGTGTTCTCTGGCAAATGCCAAGCGTTCTGCATGATGTTGGGCTGTGAGCACAACCCCATCTGTGGACGTTGGGCCCTCATACCATCCTCATGGAGTCAGTTTCTAACCGTTTGTGCAGACACATGCACATTTGTGGCCTGCTGGAGGTCATTTTGCAGGGCTCTGGCAGTGCTCCTCCTGTTCCTCCTTGCACAAAGGCTGAGGTAGTGGTTCAGCTGCTGGGTTGTTGTCGTCCTACGGCCTCCTCCACATCTCCTGGTGTACTGGCCTGTTTCCTGGTAGCGCCTCCAGGCTCTGGCCACTACGCTGACAGACACAGCAAACCTTCTTGCCACAGCTCGCATTGATGTGCCATCCTGGATGAGCTGCAGTACCTGAGCCACTTGTGTGGGTTGTAGAGTCAGTCTCTTGCTACCACGAGTGTGACAGTACCACCAACATTCAAAAGTGTCCAAAACATCAGCCAGAAAGCATAGGTACTGAGAAGTGGTCTGTGGTCCCCACCTGCAGAACCACTCCTTTATTGAGTGTGTCTTCCTAATTGCCAATAATTTCCACCTGTTGTCTATTCCATTTGCACAACAGCATGTGAAATTGATTGCCAATCAGTGTCGCTTCCTCAGTGGACAGTTTGCTTTCACAGAAGTTTGATTTACTTGGAGTTATTTTGTGTTGTTTAAGTGTTCCCTTTCTTGTTTTGAGCAGTGTATATATATGCAGTCAGTGTTTCTGTCTCAGTTTCACATATCCTTTCCCCCCACATCCACTTACACACATCTTCACACACCGATTCACAAAAAAGTCCTGATAATTGAAGGTCATATTAAAGGTCATACAAACAGGTTGCTATTACAACAATGTGGCCTGCATACTCTAATGCTAGATTCAGATTCAGTCTTGATTCCATAAAGTAAATCATGCAATTAGGATTCTCATCTTGAGATATTCTTATTGTAGAGCAAATCTGTTCTGGCACATGTAGGCATCCATCTTTTCTATATGGTATGCCTGATATGCCACAACAGGACAAAACAAAACAAAAACATTAGGAGGCTCGTATCTATTTGCTTAGTTAAATCCAGGTGGCGACTTTTCTTTTGGCCAGGCAGTGTATTAAAACGCTATATAGAGTTTGCAATGGTTTTAAACAGCTGGTTCTCCCGTGTTGTTCATGAAGAGAAGTTGGTTCTACTATGTCAGTCCTTAAGAAAAGCTGGTTCTCCATTGTCAGTACTGAAAAGAAACTGGTTTTTGCTTGTCATTTTTAAGTAGTAGCAGGTTTTCTCGTGTTGACCCTGAAGAGCTAGTTTTCCTGTGTTGGTCCATGGGTTTGTATGCCGGGGATCAGCTAACCAAGCCCTTACTGCATTCAGTAGTTACATTGGTGGTAATGACACCAGTTTACCCAATCAGAGGTCACTACAGTTAATATTGCTTTGATGTGTAACAAAATCAGACTGATATTGGGATTACAGGAACAGCTCTAAAATTGTTTAAATCATGTTTATCTGTCAGATTCCAGTTTGTTCAATGTTAACAATGAATCTTCTTTATACACCAGTGTTAGTCATGGAGTTCCTCAGGGTTCAGTGCTTTGACTAATTTCCTTAATTTATATATCTTGCTTCCAATAGGTAAGGTTATTAGATAGCATGGGATAAATATTCATAGTTGTGCTGATGACACTCATTTATATTTATCTATAAAGCCAGATGGATCCAATCAGTTACTTATGCCCCTTTTCCACTGGCTCTATTTCTGAAGCCCCGCTCTACTCTACTCTGCTCAGCTCTATAAAAGATGCATTGCGTTTCCACCGGCCAGTTTGGTTGGTAGCAGAGGAACGCCTCCTTGTGTTGTGGGGGTGGGTTGGCAAGTTTCGATTGCGCTACCGAAACTTGGCGCCATCTTTGGAAACAACAGAAGAGCTATGAACAACTTTGGCCCTGTGTTGTTGCTGTTTTTTAAACTTATAGGGATTCTCCTGAGACTTTAGGAAGAGAGGCGCAGTGGAAGAAATTCTCTGGAAGCCGCGACTGTTGCGCGGAGTAGGACAGCTGTTATCTGCTGGAGATTTCAGGCTTTACAGCGCCTTCAGATGGGGGACAGGCGGCATAAACGTTGCAGGGTAAGCTAGCGCTGTTGTCTACCGTTGTTTTCTTCGCTCTTTATGCTTGCATCTGGCCACACCCATGACCAATGAGTAAACAGGAGCTAAACTTGCATCACCTACGAAAGCAGGGCTGGCTCGGCTGGCCTTACTCTGAAGTAGGGACCAAAAAAGCAGGGGCCGGCCTCGAAAAAATGCCGGTGGAAACGCTTGCAAAGCAAGCCGAGTAGAGTGGAGCCAGGACCTTTAGAGCCGGTGGAAAAGGGGCATTAGATTACAAGCACATCTTAAAAACATAAAAACTTAGCTGACTCATGATTTTCTGCTTCTACACTCAGAAAAGAAAGAGGTTGTGATCTTTGGACATGAGCATCTTAGGAACAAACTTTCCAGCTTTTTTCTTCCTCTCCATGGTATTAACTTGGCCTCCAGTTTTAATGGAAAGAACCTTGGTGTTATTTTTGATCAGAATGTCTTTTAACGCCCACATTAAAAATATTACCAAGTCTGTTTTGTTCCACCTGCAAAATATTACAAAATAAAAATACTAAAAGCAGACTAGTCCATGCATTTATCACTTCTAGGCTGGACTATTGTAATTCTTTATTATCTAGAAAAACTCTCTAAAAAGTGTTCAGTTGATCCAAAATCCTACTGACAGACTTGTGATGAGAATTAGGAGGAGAGATCATATTTCTCCAGTTTTAGCTTATCTCCACTGGCTCTGGTAAAATCTGAAAATAATTTTAAATCTTACTTCTAATATACAAAGCTCTCAACAACCAAGCTCTATCTTATATTAAAGATCTTATTGTTCCATATTTTCCTAAGAGAGCACTTTACTCTCAGACTGTACGTTTACTTGTGGTTTCTATAGTTTCTACATTAGAATGGGAGGCAGAGCTTTCAGTTATCAGGCTCCTCTTTTGTGGAACCAACTTCCAATTTCTGTCTGTGAGGCTGACACCCTGTCCACTTTTGAGACTTGTCCTAAGATTTCCTTTTTGATCAATCCTATAGTCAGGGTTGGCTTAGGTTTCTTGAGCTAGTCCTTAGTTATGCTGCTATAGGCTTTACTGTCTACTTTCCATATTTATATACTAAATTATTACTGTTTTTTTTTTCTTCCAATAGAAACTACACTTGACTTTTTTGTGAATTGGCGCTATGTAAATAAACTGAACTGATTGTCACTGCACTAAAGATTAATAGCTTATGGATTTATTTGTTTGCTTTTACATTCTGTTAATTTTTTCCACTGATCAAGTTTTTATAATGAGTGCAAACGAGTGTTTACATGCAAACCAAAACCCAACAGTGTAGCAACAACCTGCAGAAATTTGTCAAAAAGAAACTTTTACTAAACTAGGTTTTAGAAATCACTGATGACACAGACTTAGTTGGAGAAAATTTTTTATGGTACCTTCTGTTGTATCTTTACCAGAAAATACTTTGCATCACTCGAGTCCTGCAAATGTTAGATGTACAACAGATGTCGAATGATGTGCACTCATGTATATGCAGTGCTTACATGAAAATAAGTTGTCTAGAAAAGAGCTGACTAACCATCTACAGTTTAACTTAAATACTATTTTACATAAAATTATGCAAAACTGCTACAGCATGTAGTTTGTTTACAAATAATAAAATGCATTCAGAGGAACATTACCCTGAATTTCTGCTCCATCGTCCAATGGTCTCTTCTGCATCATTCTCCAGCAGATCAGCAAATGCAGCTTCCAGGTCTTCTAACTGACGTGTACGATGATCCACACACTCATCAAGCTCGTCCTTTACACACAGGTATAAGTATTTTAGTCAGAACAACAGAAAATACTATAAGCACTTTTTTTACTTTGTGAAGTTTCTTTGGAATTTTCTTAGAAAAGCTGAATTACCATATGACTCACTTCCACGTTCAGTCATAATTTAGGTTACCAAAAAAGAAAAAAAAAAGCCTGGGGAGGAGGTTCTACTCAGCTCCATAAATTAGATTCACTTTTCCTCTGCTTAATTTAAAACAAAACACATGGCTTTAACACAAATAAAAAGTCAAATCAGCAGTGGAATAACATTTCATTACAGTCTCATCTTCCTGCATTTGGTATGTGTTTTATTTTAAATCAGCAGTCATATAGCACTGGGCAGAGGGTCCCACCCAATAAATCATTTGAGGAAACTCAATTCAAACTTGGCTCAATACATTAGTATAAATAAAGTAAGGAGGACGGACACAGCTCTAAAGATTTTATGCAAGATGAGGTTCTACTAAGCTCTATGATTTATTACATTTAGGGTAAGGAGGTTCTACTTAGCTGTATGAATTTTATAATTAGGTTCTACTCAACTCTATAAATTAGTATATATAATATGAAGAAGTTCTACTTAGCTCTGTGAATCAGTATTTGTAATGTGAGGAGATCCTACTGAGCTCTCTGGATTGTTCACCTCAGCTAACAATCAAACATTTTACATTGATTTTATGAAACAAAATTACCACTTATATCAACAATAGTATTTATTGTCAAATAATTCAAAATCCCCTGTTCCAAATTATTATGCACAACAGAGTTTCAAAACTCTCAATTGTTTTCAAAAACTTAAAAATGGAAATCTTCTGTTTTTGTTTTTTTTGCATTCAGGCATAATTTATCTAAATCAAAGGTTATTTTAATTGCATAATGGTATTCTTTGCAGCATGCGTTGTCTTGCATAAAAATTATTTGCCTCCGGAGGACATGCCTCTTCTTTTCATACCATGGCAGAAAATGGTCAGTTAGGAACTGCACATATTGTACAGAAGTCATTTTGACACCTTCAGGCACCCCCAAGGGACCCACCAACTCACTTTCAATTATTCCAGCCCAAAACATCCCTCCACTACCTCCTAGCTGACTTGTTGGAAAATGATGGCCCTGCACCAACCATTCAGAACTCTATCCATGTGGGCCGTACAGCCTAATACAACATTCATTGGTTAACAAAACTGTTTAAAGTTAGTCTTCATGTGCTTTTGATACCAGTGCAAATGTTTCTTCTTCTGGGTATTGTTATGGGGTAGTTAAAGGAGGGTGAAATGTAGCTCATTGCACAACTGCAAGCCTCTGGAGGATCCTGCATTGTGAGATTCTTGGGATTCCAGAGACACCAAAAGCTTTAAAAACCTGTTTATGACTCATCTGTGACATTTTTGCAGCTGTTCTCCGAATTTCAGGCATTTACCAGTCAGAAAGTTTCCTTTATCTGAACAGACTTACATAGAGTCTTAATCACACACAAATCTTTTCACAGTACAATGATCTGGTAGTTTTTTTTGTGAAATAAACAATGTTTTTGTACCCTTTGCAAAACATTGCACTATATCATGCCTTTCATCCACAGAAAGATCTTTCTTTTCACCCATATACCTTGAAACCTGTGGCTTTGCTTAATAATGTGGAACAACCTCCTTAGGTAGTTTTTTTTAATTAATCTCACCTGGCAAACTAACAAGCAAACCTGAGACTGAAGTCAGTGATCTAAACAAACAGGAGAAACTGTCAAATCTAAAACTTTTTGGAAAAACTTTAAATTTAATGCTTCTTTCACTGGAATTCTATTTGCATAATATTTTGGAATGCCGTGTATAAAAGGTAAGTGCTACTTGTTTCTATGGGTTAGTACACTTCAGGTCCAGAGGTTTTACGCAATTCTATGAATTCAAATAATAAAGGATGAATTTTCCTGACCTCATCAGCACTCAGGTTTGGGACTTTGAAGTTGTAGAGCTCCTTAAGAATGGAATATTCTTCCTGGACAAAGACACAGAGCTCAGGTCAATTTAAGATGATCTAGCATGATTTATCTCTTTACTTAAATCATTACAAGACAAATTTATATAGTCCCATATCCACTTTACTGAATGTTTTTCTAAAATCATTTAAAAAAGTAAAGAAACACATAAAAAATAAAGAAGAAAGACTAAGCAGTTTTTGAGCATTTTCTTTTCATTTGGAAATACAAAATTATTTCTCTTCTTGTCACAATTTCCTGAAGATTAAATATCTAGAAAAAATCTTTTAAATTCTTTGAACCTGGTACCTAAATTCCTCACAGAAACCCAAGAGCAATCATAACAGCTTGATTTGTTTTACCAACTGATGATTAAATACAGTAGATGAACTGAAGATAAATTAAACCAAATGGAAAAAGTGTCATTCAATGTCATAAGTATGACTGAAAACACAAAGAACAGTTGATTCCGTGTAAAAAAGTTACCTCTGTGTATAAATCCTTAAAAGGATTTTTACAGGAGAAGAAATCCAAGTCAATGTCCAGGACATATGCATCTGTTTTACCAAGAACTGAAGCCATTTTTTCAACAATGTAACTGGTTGATCCTTCATCATCGGCACAGTCTTCTGTCCTACTGCTGCTTTGTTCTTCCTTGCTGTTGCTGCCCTCTAATGGCTGTGGTGTGTCAATTGTTGCTGAGAAAGGCTTAGATTCACCATCTTTTCTCCTCTCTGTCCGAGGTTTTTTAGATAAACTTGGATAAGGGTCCTTCTCTGTGCCTTGTCCTAAAACCAAATGTCAGACAGAAAGTTTAAAAAAGACTAAAGGTATAGACATGACAAAGCACCGCCATTTTGTTTTTCGTGTGAGGGGATGCGGGGGAATGGAGGGTCGGACTTTTTGGTCAGGGCGGTCATCGTAGTCCAGGCGGACATGACGAAGCACCGCCATTTTTTTTTTGTGTGTGTGGGTTTAATTATAAATAATGAATAACGACTTGTTTTTTCTTGATTTTCCTGGGTTTTTTTTTGTTTGTTTTAGGTCTGCAAGTGACTCAGACCCAGAACAGGAAGAGTTGAATGACCAATCAGAGTGGGTGCCAGCTGTGACGTGTGCGAAGTGCCGGAGCTTTGTCCCGCACAGGCACTGGAATTAAAGGGGGCACACTGAAAATATGTAATTGGACACTGAATTTAAAGTAGAAACAGTGAAATGGTTTGTAAATAGTTTTATGTGTGACATTAGTTTGTAAGTAGTTTGTGTCAGTGTAATTAATTTTTCATATTTTTTTCGGTAAATACACATTTTGACAAATTGAACTTGTTTTGGGACATTTTTTAAGATGGACTATAGAAAAAAAAAGTATTTCATTGTGTTTATTCATCCTCTACTGTATAATAATCATGTTGACAGTGACTTTATTTACAGAACTGGATTTGTCTCGGCGTCACCTTTCATTTGAGCCCTCACTGATGGCTGTATGTTGACACATACTTGAGTTATAGCTTTCTAAAGTTGGCATATCCATTTGGCATAGTTTGGATAGGACCTGGACTTTCCCCTCACAAAAACATGTCCACTATAGTGATTCTTTTGTGCTAATGTTCTAAAATTTTAATTCAAAACAGGTAAGACTTGATTCTACAGCCTCATTTGGTTTTTCCAGCCTCAACACCCTTCCTCCATGTACAGTAACTTGATAAAAAAAGAGATAAATTAGGAGAGAAAAAAATGCTTAATTTCGGTGTGTTTCAACTTCAATAACTACTACTTGATTAAAGTTACAATCATTTTGAACACTGAGGTGAAAAATTCAAAGTGTTAACTTGACATGGAGCCCAATCTTTGGTTTGTACTGCAAAAGATTGACAAATAGCATCTAATTTAATTTGGGTACATCTTTTCCAGGCTTCTCTGGTTTTTTGAGGTGGAGTGGTATGGGGTGCCCCAAAACCTCCCTTTTTTACACTGGGATTTAATTGTGTGAATGTTTACAGAACATTCACACAATTGTTCTCCTGTTTCTCTTTCTTATCTTTTATCGTTGCTTTAACTATTCTGTATGTTTTTTGGCATCTAACTCGTTCCACAATTTTGACCCTGTTAGCTTTGGCAGATATCTTGATTTTTGTATTTGGCAAATGTTTTATGCCAGATGCCCTTCCTGATGCAACTTGAGCTTGAATCTGCAGACTAAGGATTGCGAGACTGCGGCACTGACCACTAAGCTACTGCACCCCCCGCCTAAAAGCCAGTTCTAAACGTAAAAAAAATATATGAATGTCTAAAGGAGGTACTTTTTACCCACCAACACACCTTCCATAAAAAGAAAAAAATAAATAGAGCTTTGTTTGGAAGTGTCTTTTATAGTTACAGAAGGTACCTGTATTTAACCTTTGTGGTGGTTTCACAGGATTGACTCTTATTACACTCAGCCTCAGAGGTTGGGAGTTCTTTAGCTGCTCTTTACGAACATACAGACCATCACTGAGGAAGTAGTTGTCCGTACAGGTCACCCTGATGAGAAAGAACAAAACAGAGATAGGAAGAAACTCTTACTTACATGCTTAACAGTCCAATAATTTGACATATCTAAACAATTTTAGAACGTTTTGTGATGGTAATCTGACATGGTGGAGCTAGTACATTTTGATTTAACCTTTTTTTTGTCCTGTTATAGCATATCAGGCATACCTTATAAAGAAGATGGCTGCCTACATGTGCCAGAACAGATTTACTCTATAATGAGGATATCTCAAAATGAGAATCCTAAGTGCATTATTTATTTTATTAAATCAAGACTGAATCTAGCATTAGAGGAGGCAGGCCACACTGCTGCAACAGCAATCTGTCTAGATGACCCCCAACCTCCAGGACCCTCTCTGGAATTGGTGCGTGAAGGTGCATGCGCACAGGGGGTGGGGTGGAGGGTTAAGGGTACGTGTAACAGAGAGACAGAAAGACCAACTGTATATATACATACGCATATATATATACACATACATACATACATACCTACATACACACACAAACATACATATACATATGAAAATACATAAAAAAATGCAAAAAGTCACAAATAATAATAAAAACAAAGTAGAAAAAAAGGTTTGTTCATGTTATGTGGGCGTATATGTACTAGTATGCCACCTGGAGATGCACAGTTAAAAAAGTACCGTGAACAGTAGAAGGCCCGCCATCTACAGCACCCAAGAGCAGAAAGGACAGGTGGATCCAGCCCCAGAAGGCAGCAACAGTCCCAGGCAAACAGACACCGGGCACCACCCCAAGGTAGCTGTGCGTCCGCACTGAGGTAGGTTGCTACGAAGCCTGGCACTCACACCAGCCCCTAGTAGAGAAACCGCCCAGCACCAAGCAGGAGAGCCTCCCCCAGAGCCCCCAAAACACCATGTAGGCACCAGTCAACCGCAGCAGCTGGAACCCAGAACGACCTAGGTGAAAGGGTTCCACTTGTTGAGCCAACCCCCTGAGAGGTGTAGTGGGAGGGGACGCCCAGCAGAACCCCTTGGGGGAACCGCGCCCCCCAAGCCCACCCCTGGCCCTCCCTCATGGTGTTTGCATGCATGTCTGTGGTAGTGTGAAATGTTGCAATGGGTGCAGCTGTGTAAGTCTAAAGGGCAATAAAATGGAGTTAGCGAGGCCCCCACTGATTGCAGATGCCATTAATTTTCCTGTCTGCCTTAGAGTCTCACTGGTACATCCCATAGGTGATTTCAATCAGCCAAATCAATGTGGTCATTGACGCCGGGCAAAGCTAGTACCTACTCTAAGGTCGATTCCATCTGGCCAGCGAGTTCCAAGGTCCACAGCTGGTAAAAAAGCTGCGATTGAGTTCTGCTTCTGTTGCGTCATCAACAATCGACATGACAGTTGTCTGTTTTGTTTTGTTTTTGAAACTGTTGCCTGTGTGAGGAGAATAAGCATTTTGTGAATGAGCTCAATATGCTTAGTCGAACAGTTCTGCTTTTGTCTTTTGTTAACCAATGAATGTTGTATCTCCTGCGGAAGAGATGGAAACACACGGTGGACAACAAGCAGGAAATAAAAAGTGGGTCTCAATCGCAGCTTGTTTTTTTTTTTTGATTTTATGGATTTGTTGTTGCTAGCACGAGTCTGCAGAACTTTTCGTCTGGTCTTAAGCATATATTGCACAGAATTCTCCTCACACAGGCAACAGCTGCAAAAACACGACAACAACAGTCAACTGTCCTGTCAATTATTGAAAGTGATGGAACAGGATTGTGTTGATTTTGGTTTGATTTCCACCTGTGAAAAGTAAGTTATGTGTTTTGTCTACATTAACAAATACTTAATAAAGCATAAATAGTCTTCACTTTAGAAGGGTTTTACAAAAAAGACTTAACTAACTACTAGCAACTGGCTTAATTATTAATGAACTGCAGGATAAGTATATAGTCACGTCAAACATTCTCTAACCATTAATCCATGTGTAACACATGGAGTGAAAGTACATTTAAAAGAGCTTTTATATTTATGATAGAATACACACTGCTCGGCCAAAGAAATATTTGCCACCAAATAAAAAAGGCTGCACACTCTAATATTTCATTGGACCACCTTTAGCTTTGATTATGGCACACATTCACTGTGACTGTGACATTGTTTTGATAAGCTTCTGCAATGATACCGTGCCATCAGGGAAGAAAAAATCCATTGATGGAATAACCTGGTCATTTAGTATATTCAGGTAGTCAGCTGACCTTTGACCTCAGTCTTTGAGCACATACTGTTGCTGAACCTAGACCTGAACAACTGCAGCAACCCCAGATCATAGCACTGCCCCAACAGACTTGTACAGTAGGCACTAGGCATGATGGGTGGAACACTTCACCTGCCTCTCTTCTTACCCTGATCCGCCCCTCACTCTGGAAAAGGGTAAATCTGGATTCATCAGACCACATGGCATTCTTCCATTCCTCCAGACTCAAATATTTATGCTCCCTAGAAAACTGAAGTCTTTTTTTCTGGTTAGCCTCACTGATTAGTGGTTTTCTTAAGCCTACACAGCTGTTCAGTCCCAATCTCTTGAGTTCCTTCACATTGTGCGTGTGGAAATGCTCTTACTTTCACTATTAAACGTAGCCCAGAGTTCTAGTGTAGTTTTTCTTCTATTTGATTTCACCAAATGTTTAAGTGATCGCCAATCACAATCATTCAGAATTTTTTTCTGGCCACATTTCTTCCTCGAAGACAATGGGTTCCCACTATCCTTTCAGTTTTTAATAATGCGTTGGACAGTTCTTAACCCAATTTTAGTAGTTTCTGCGATCTTTTTAGATGTTTTATCTGCTTGATGCATGTCAATGATGTGACCCTTCTCAAACAGACTGACATATTTTCCATGACCACAGGATGTCTTTTGATATGATTGTTTAAGGAATGAGAAGCAACTCATTGCATCAGGGGGTGCTCCTCATCTCCAATGAGACTGCCCGCCCCTCCAAGAATTTCACGGCGTGTAGTCATTTTAATTTAAATAGCGCTAGATCACATCGAGAGCTATTTCTGCAATTGCTCCATCCACATTAAAAAAAAAAACAGACCAAAATATGGTTCATATTCAGCGTCTCTGACACTGACACATGCATACTCACATGCGTATGCCCTCATGCAGGTGAACAAACGCTCCTGCCAGCAGACAGAGAGCGCAAAAAAACAATATGTTGCAAAAACCTGCAAAGCAAGCAAGAATATCTAAGTTTTTTAAACGTGCTGAAAGTCAGTTTCTCTGCTGCGATTAGCACCAGGAATAGATCTCCCACTCCTGGTTCACCTGAAGAAGGTCCAAGAACACAGAGGAGCCCAAGAGCTTCATGCCTATGGAGGACCAAAACTGAAAGAATTGAATATTGACCGTGTCCCTCAGGGAATCTTGTGGGGGGTGCTCCGGGAGTATGGGGTACCAGGCCCTTTGATACGGGCTGTTAGGTCCCTATATGACCGGTGTCAGAGCTTGGTCCGCATTGCCGGCAGTAAGTCTGACTCGTTTCCGGTGAGAGTTGGACTCCGCCAAGGTTGCCCTTCGTCACCGATTCTGTTCATAATGTTTATGGACAGAATTTCTAGGCGCAGCCAAGGTGTTGAGGGGATCCGTTTTGGTGGCCTTAGGATCGCATCTCTGCTTTTTGCAGATGATGTGGTCCTATTGGCTTCATCAGACCGTGATCTACAGCTCTCGCTGGAGCGGTTCGCAGCAGAGTGTGAAACGGCCGGGAAGAAGCCATTACTTCAAAAGAAACATATAAATGCCAGATTAATGTTTGCAAATGCACACAGGGACAAAGACTATAATTTTTTGAGACATGTCCTGTGGTCTGACAAAACTAAAATTGAACTGTGTGGCCTTAATGACCTGAGAACACCATCCTGACTGGGAAACACGGGGTGGCAGCATTATGTTTTGGGGTTGTTTGCTGCAGGAGGGACTGGTGCACTTCACAAAATAAATGGCATCATGAGGAAAGAACATTATGTGGAAATAATGAAGCAACATCTCAAGACATCAGCCAGGAAGTTGAAACTTGGGTGCAAATGGGTCTTCCAAATGGACGATGACCTGAAGCATGCTGCCAAACTGGTTACGAAGTGGGTTAAAGATAACAAAGTCAATGTTTTGGCCATCACAAACCTCTGATCTCAACCCTATCAAAAATTTATGGGCAAAGCTTCAAAGGCATGTGCGAGCAAGGCGGCCTCCAAACATGGCTCAGTTACACCAGTTCTGTCAGGAGGAATGGGCCAAAATTCCTGCCAACTATTGTGAGAAGCTTGTGAAAGAATATCGAAAACGTTTGACCCAAGTTATACAGTTTAAGGGCAGTGGTACCAAATACTAATGGAGTGTATTTAAAATTTTTACTTTGAAGACAGTAATAACAATTGCTAGTGCTGGGCGATATAACGATACATATCGTGGGGACGATAGAAAAGTGTCTATCATGATATATTTTCTTCTATCATCTCTATCATTTCTATCACAATTGTATCAATGATTCATGTAAATATTTCATAACGTAGGCTACGACGAATGTGTTAGTGTTGTCACTTTTCATACATTCAGTTTATATAAGTGATAAATAAGAAGAAAAAATAACTTTTGCGAAGAACCTCCGTTTTGCGACATGACGCTGCTTTAAGTGTTGGTTTGCGACATGCTTTACGGCAGCGGCTTTCTGTGCGGCCCGGTGTTTTCACCATATTCTGTGACCCGCCGTATATTGTGTCGCCATTTAAGTCATAAGTACTGAAAGATGGAGACGCATGAAGTATCAAACTCGGGGTCGCAACAAGTAGAGACAGCTAACAGGCAGCCCAAGAAGAAAGACTTTTACCAAAACAAGGGGGGACGTCTGTGATTTGGTTCAAGAAGTCCGGCACGGAGCAGAAAAAGGTAATATGCTAACTCTGCTAATGCTAACTCTGCTATTAGACTGTTTTCTTATCTGACGCCAACACAACAAACCTCTTCTATCACTTAAAGAAGAACCACGAAAAAGAATATTTAACAATCCAAAAAGAGCAAGGTCATACAAGTTGTAAAAGAGCCGGGGAATGTTGCGAAAAGTAAAACTATAGCCGGCCGAAGATAATAGAGTCTGTTGTCATTTGATACTGTTACATCGTAACAGGTACGTATATATTGCTGCACTAAAATGCAGCAGATCTTAATTGTGAAAGTTCAGTTAAATGTCACTTCGAAATAAAGCTTGAAAAAGGTAAGAAATTAGATTATTTTTTCATATTTTTCATAGAATAACTGACAACGTACGTAATTGGGGTATATCGTGATATATAGTTATCCTGATATAAAATTAGTCTTGATATAGAATTTTTTCCATATCGCCCAGCACTACCACAGAGATGTCTGTCACACATTTAAAGTGTAATGCATCACTTCAACATAGTTGAGTACTGCTCCATGCCTCTTTTGGTCCATTGATGCTCACTTCTTTTCAGAAAGCTCCTGTCTCCGCAGGGACGTGGCCAGCTCAGTTAGTAGTTAATGAACAGTCAGTGACAGCTTAAAGATGGACAGGTCTTTGTTGCTCCATTAGTGAGTTATTGTTAGTCAGAAGCAGCTTGAAGACTGACTGGACTTTGCAGCCATTTCACAGAACTGTTTTGTGAAAGTGCTTCATGTGTCCTAATTACAAATTGATATTTGAAATTAGTCTATTGACTAAGAAATTAAAGATTACAATGTGTCCTACCTGATGGTGGAGGTGGAAGACTCTTTGCCTACATTCATCCTGTGCTCTCCTTCTTGGATCTGCTGGGACCAGTAAGGATGCAGCCACGCCACACAGGACACATGACCAGCATACACCATGGGCATTATCCAGTTTTCTATACTCAACTCCCTGAAAATAGAAAATACCAAAGATGGAGTGGTAATCAGAACTGAAAACATACAAACAAGATAACTTGTCGAAGATTTTTGAGACTTGAACAACAAATGGCAACTGAGTGTGTAATAGTAGGTTGACTGCAGGCTTCGGTTAAAGAGTTGGCACAGTTGCTCTGTGGAAAACTGTGCCAACTCTTGAAACTGTGCCTGCAGTCAACTTTCTTCACTAGAGACAGATCCTCCCATCTCTGAAGAGTTGCCCAGCTCCATCAGGGGTATCTTTGACCTTGTGAATGTTTCTATTATTAACAACTGCAAGGTGGAGCACACCCCCACCTGAAAATAAAGAAAAAATAATAATTCACTCCACAAAAGTGGTTTCTCCTAATAAATAATATCAAATACTTAATAGCTTGCTGTGCATTGTTTTCTCCTGTGTGTTATTCAGCTGTTTTGAACATTTTAAATGGAATTTAAAATGGAGTTCAGTGATTTATTTTCGGTTTTTATTTAATTGCAGTTATAGGGTGGTACAGTCACTGATAGGGTTAATCAGTAGATTTATCATTCAATTCAAAAATACTCCCAAAGGGAAATTAAATGTTGTTGTAGCTCATTATCCTGGTTTTATTAAAGAGTTGTTATAGTTGCTGATGCAGTGGGCAGGAAGGATCTCTTATAGCGGTCTATCCCGATGTGTGCTCGATCCTGGTGTCCTTTAAGAGCCCCACCAGGTGAGCCTCGCTGACCTCCTGCGGAGCCATGACGGCCGAGCTCTGTAAGCGCAGGTTGGTCTTGAACTCCTGGGCAATCTCCCGGACCAGTTGCTGAAAGGATAGCTTCTGGATGAGCAGCTCTGTGGACTTCTGGTAGAGGTGGATCTCCCTGACAGCCATGGTACCAATCCTGTAGAGGTGAGGCTTCTTCACTCGGCTGGTGGCCAAGGCGATCCAGTGGGTGGCTTTGGTGGCCAGCTGCTTCCTTGGAGCTTTACCTCCGGTGGATTTACAGGCATGTAAATCATCATGTTGCCTTGTCTGCAGTGATCGGAACTGTAGGGCAGCTCCAATAGAGTTTCATTAAGGCATAAAGTATTCTGACCCATGGACACAATCTGATGGTTTTACCTCAGTGATATGACCACAGCAAACGTTACACCTGGCAGGATCTTATTCTATACAAGAACAGAGTGCAGCAAAACCTGCTGTGCCCAACTGTGGAGATTTTCTGTTTAAAAATCCATTTGTGAGACTAAAATTAAAAGATAAATTATCAGTCAGCAATTTGGAGCAAACAAAACATGAAAAGGACATGAACCAAACACAAACAATTTAAGAGAGAGAGTAAATGTACAATGGGACATTATCTTCAACATGGTAGGCCCTATTTTCATGTCTATAACTACTTGGATCGATCACAGGTGGATCTTATGTAACTAATTATGTGGTTTCCAAAAGCATGTGGCTGTGGTAGCTCAGTGGTCAGTATCGCAGTCTTGTACTCCTGAGGCTGCAGGTTCAAGCTTAGATTGGGGTTTTAAAGCACAGGGGTCAAGTCAGGTTTATTTATATAGTGCTTTAAAAAAAGGTTTAAAACTGCACCAAAGTGCTTTACAAGAACAACAATAACAGAATTCAAAATAAAACAAGGTAAAATACTACTTCAATTAAATGCCAAAGAATAAAAGTGAGTTTTTAAAAGCAATTTAAAATGATCCAGGCTGTTGGCAAATCTGATCTGGAAATGTATATTATTCCATAAAATCGGAGCTACTACAGAAAAAGCCCAATCACCTTTCTTCTTGAGACAGGTCCGCGAAACTGTCAATAATAGCTGATTATTTGAACGTAGGGTTCTGTGCACAGACTGATATTTTAAAAGGTCCCGAAGATATGGGGGGGCCAACCCATTTAAGGCTTTATAAGTTAATAAAAGAATCCTAAAATCTATACGATAAAAGACAGGTAGCCAATGTAAAGAGGCCAGTGTAGGCCTTATATGGTCAAACTTCCTGGTTCCTGTAAGAAGCCGTGCCGCTGCATTCTGGATCATTTGAAGTCGCTGCATCTGTGATTTATCCATGCGATAAAGAACAGGGGTGAATACATGGTTTATGCCAGACTCACTTTTTTTAGTTTCATACTTTTTAGAATTATTTTACAGAAGTTTTCTCACCCATTTACCTTTGTTAATCTAGATTATTATTACAGAATTATTACATCATATTAACTTGGAAATCTAACCCAGAAAGCTGTGTAACTGTTTTATTTTACACACTTAAAATTCTCTTGTTTCAGGTGGAGATGGGGGGAAGGGAGGTGAGGGAGGCATCCATTTACAGTATATTTGACAATGTTCTGTCAAGCAAGTGCTGCAGAATTAGAACAATAAACTAAACATGAACAAAAGGGGAGTATTTTTTTCCTGCTGTAAATATGTGACTGACCTTTGGGGATGAGAAAGGTACTGTATGTTTCATGATTGGTTCTGCATGCTTTTTGCCTTCTCTCTTGGGTGATGGAGAGCTCAGGTGATGACCCTGCCTACATGGTCAAATTCAAGACCACATTCAGAACAGACCTGGAGACACACAAGTTAAATGACAACGATGCCAAGGATAAAAAATTATATATTTTTTTGTTTTTTTAAAAACCAAACATTTAAGAAAACACTCAGGTGTGACTGGCTTTTTCGGTGACTCCCCTGATGTGTGACATCCACAGAGCTGCTAAGAATCACGAGCAGTTCAACAGTGAGTGGATGAATACCGGTATAACATGGAATTAATGTGCGTTGGAATTAATTGTTCGAATCTGCCAGAAAATACCACTACAGTTTCATTTTTTGGCTTCCTGAAAATTAAAAACCTTCCTCAGATTGAAACCATAAGCTCTGAATTATTATCAGAACTTAGGTTTGTACTACTTCAAAGAGGGGCAACGCTCCGAGTCTTGGTGAACTGGCTTCACGCCAAAAAATAGGACCTTTTGCCAACTATTTTTAATTTTTAAAAAAAGGCAAATGGAGAGGAGGACATCACCACAGAGAAGGAAACGCACCTTGTCATGAAAGGTATGAGCTGCTTACAAGCCAACATCCTAAGATCGTGTACTGATGTCATTGTCATGACATCAGTACATGATGGGCAGTTATCAGATCTCAACAACTGAAGCATTAAATTTTCATCATCATAGAGAAGTATTTCTCAAATAAATTTACCCAAATAAAGAGGAAACCAAATTTTGTCTTTAAGATTTTATTACAAAAATAAAACTAAATCAACACAATAGAATCAACAATAAACAATTAAGACAATACAACAAGACAATACAACAAATATAAGACTAAAGTTAAGAATTTAGTGAATATTCTTCTGAGGAATGACTATTCACTAATTACGGTGAATGAATGACGATTTATTAGGATAAAACACAGCAAATGAAATAGTGACTATTAGTATATCTAAATCAAATTCTTTGATCCAAATGTTTTGGTTTTTAGGATTAATGTTTTCTGTTTCTTATCCCTGCAAGAATTTTGAACACAATAAACTATTTTGGTATTTGGTCAAAAGATTTTCTGATAGGTCTTCAGGGTTAGTTTTTGATGAAATATCAGATTGGAAATAGATGTTATTTATCAATTTGAATCAAATAAAATGAAATAGCCAGACCCAAAATAGCTTCTTCTTTTCTCTCTCCCATCACACAGAGTTATAGGTGCTTCACCGGATTCAATGCTATGGAGGGCCAGTCATCACTTTGTCTTTCAGGAAGTTGGAGACTGCTTAGGCCTCAAGCAGAACCAGACAAGAAGGCAAGTTAAGGTCCAGAGTCTGTTTAGGGTCAGCCGTCAGCATTCTGTCCAAGGTCGCCTGAGGAGTGATGTTTGCAGAGGGTCAGTGAGGAGGTAGCTGATGCAGCAGGAGTCAGGTAACAAGCAATGTGCAAACTAGAGCACTTATTTCTTAACAGTATGAAAAGTTATTTCTAAACTAACTTATGGGTTTCTCTTTCTTTATCTTTTGTCTACTGAGAACAAAATTTTTTTTCTTAGGTTACAAAAACAACGACACAAGGGGAAGAAAGTCTTCAAACAACAAATACAAAACCGAACTATATAAACTGACTGCAAAAACGAACTGCAAACAAACAGACTTGTAGTCACCTGCCAAGGCTTTCTCTTCATTTTGTTTTCAAACTTTGACAACAATGTGAACATTCAGATTGCTGGGGGTTGGAAGATCTTGGGGCTGCAGAAAAGCTTTAACTCACTCTGTCCAAAAATTATTTCACTTATAACTGAGGACAGATCTCCTGTAAGACAAAAGAGATGTTTGTTAATACACTTAAATAATTTTCATATTGAATATTTGCACACAAATAATGATCAACAATCATTTCTCATATTTTAAAAGGTTTCATAATCAAATAAACATATCTAATTTTAACAATGAATCATGTTTTTCTTCTCAAGGCTTGAGAAAGCATGCAAACAATCTGTGAACCGATTACATCTCCACAAGTGTATACACATGTTCCACAACAATCAAGCTTCACTCAAATCAGATCAGAATAAACTTTTTACAGTTACTAAAAAATGACAGTAGGTCAGAGTTCATGAAAAAGGGTTTCTTCTTCTTCTTCATACTACACATCCCCCATTTTAGATTTAAGGTCAGTCGAAAGGCCTTTAATTCACAATAAACAGGATCCATGAGCTGAGAAGGGAAACTTTGGTGATGTCAGACATGACACCCAAGTAATTCCAACTTGATGAACAGAGTGGTTGTTTTTATCCACTACCTCCTGCAGTGGCTCAGGAGGTAGAGGTTTGTACTGTAACTGGAGGGTTGCTGGTTCGAGCCCCTGCTCAGGTTATCTTGTGTCTTTGGGCAAGACACTACACCTGCCTTGCCTATGGTGCCTACAAGCCCTCTGACCACCGTACGGAAGGCTCGCCTCACTTCTGTCAGCCTGCCTCAGGCTAGCTGTGGCTACAACGTAGCTTACTGCCATCAGTGTGTGAGTGAGTATAAAGCTCACCCATTGGGGTCCTCGGACTAGACAAAGTGCTATACAAGTGCAAGCCATTTACCATGAAGAAGAAGGGAGTAGTAATCCAAAGAAAGTGAGCAGTCTTTGATAAGGTTCTAACTAGGAAGATGTCATGTGCCATTCTTAGAAGCACAGAGTGGAATAAACAAAGATCCAATAAGCAAAGCAGTAGACCCAATGTGGAAACATAAGATTCAGTGTGAACAAATAATCTGGTTTGCGAAGCAAACAGGTAGTTAACACAGGTGTCATGTTAAAGGGTATCCATGTAGTGGATGGCACCAGTTAGCACCACTGGGTAGATGTGGTGGAGTATCCCCAGTGCATACTCATAGCTCGAAGAAGAACCAAGATGAACAAAATCCTTATGTCATACACGGTTGGATCGGTAGAAGGTATGGCAGGTCTGGATGTCATCAGATGGAGGAAGGACACGCAGATGGCAGGCAGTTGTTATATATCTTACAGGGTTTCCCCCAGAAAAAAAGCTAAGCCTGGTGGTAGGTGGCTAATTGCCGGCTGATCACCAGCCGACGGTGATTTAGTAAAAAAAAAAACGATTAAAGTTGACAGAAAAGTTGAAAATATGGCTATTTATTATGTGATATTGTAAGATATTTGTGTCAAATATTTACACAACTACAGCTTTACAAAAAAGCACTTTTGAAATACTTTTTAAAACAAAAATACAATCAAAATAAATAAAAATTCTTTGCACCTAATTTGAATCTAATTTAAATTAACATAAATAAAAATGTGCAAACAAGGCACCAACACACGTCTCACATCAAGGTCAATGAATAACAACAGAGAACTCTGAAAAATAGACAAATGCTGTAACTGTACTGTGCTTTTTGTGCCACAGGCTGCATGTTGGATCACTACATTTAACAACAAAACAAAGCATATCTAATGCTGAATTTAATAGCATAATTTTACTGTTAAAAAAGGATAAATTAGCATGACTCATATTAATATTTTCACAGTACAGTTTCAAGTACAGTACAACACATGCTTACCATATAAGGTCTTGCAAAGCCACATGCTGAATTTCAGCTCAACTAACCATTGTGATCTATAAACACTAATTTTTATCGGCTGCTGCAGTAATCTCCTTCCATTAGTTTTGAACTGTTCGATTATCTCTGATCTCTCATAGAGGGATCATATAAATTGCTTATACAGCCTAACCAGCTCCGCTAGAGCACCAAAATCATCCATTTTGAACTGAGAGTAGCACACGCGGTCTGCGCCAAGTTACCAAAATTGGGAGATGCATGACAAGGCAATGCGACACCGCAGTGCCTTTGCAAAGGGGCGGGGACAGCGCGATTGCGTCACTGTTTGCTCGTGCAACCTCGCGCAGCCTGCCAGGCTTATATTACATTGGGGGAAACCCTGTCTTAGAAGTTTTGAGAATGAAAAGAGGAAAAGTAAATAGGACAAATCCTAAAGTGATAAGTTTGTAAATCATTTATAAACTTTGTTTTAATGATAAATTCTTTTATCAAACATGTAATTCAACTGAAAGTTTCAACTATATGATTTCCATGTTTAACTATTGATCATAATAACAATAAAACCTAATCATTTGAATGCTATAAAAGGAAGTGATTGTCCATTTTGTGTTATCACCCTGAACACAGGCGCCCCCCAGGGCTGTGTGCTCAGTCCTCTGCTATTCACCCTGCTAACACATGACTGCAAAACAACCCACACCTCCAACCACATAGTAAAGTTTGCGGACGACACAACTCTTGTGGGCCTCATCACCAAGGGCGACGAAACCCACTACAGGGAGGAGGTCGATCTTTTGACCAAGTGGTGCAGCAACAACAACCTCCTGCTTAACGTGAGGAAGACCAAGGAGATTGTTGTGGACTTCAGGAAGGGCCACATTGAACACCCACCATTGACCATCGATGGTGCTGCTGTAGAGAGAGTGGGCAGCACCAAATTCCTGGGGGTGCACATCAGTGAGGACCTCTCCTGGACCACCAACACCACATCACTTGTGAAGAAGGCCCAACAACGCCTCTACTTCCTGCGCAAGCTGAAGAAGGNCCTGAACACCCGGAAGGCAGTCACAATCGTGGGGGATGCTAGCCATCCTGCCCATACACTGTTCAGCGTCCTGCCATCCGGGAAAAGATACAGAAGCCTCCGCTCCCGCACCACCAGACTCTCCAACAGTTTCATCCACCAGGCTGTGAGGATGCTGAACTCCCTCCCCTCAGCATCAAGCGGCTGAGAAGAAGATGGGACAACCCCCCCGACCAACACCACAACACCAGATCTGTTGCACAACCAACACCAGAGAACCAGAGGACCAGAACTGCTGTTAAGAAGATGGGATCCCCCCACCCCCGTCTGACCAACACCAGAACACCAGAACTCTTGCTCAACCAACACCAGAACTCTTGCACAACACCAGACTTTTGCACAGCACTAGAACTTTGCACAACTGCCTTACCTCCAAACACAGGGGACAAACTTTGCACTATTGCCACTTGCACAACATGACATGACCACTACTAGAATGCACTCTACGCTACACTCAACACTCTACTCTCTACTACCTCTGTAATTACTCTAAACTCACAATGTGAAATACTTTGTTGTCCTGAGTACTTGAATCTGTGTTAGTAATTAGTTTTAGTTCTATGTATGTAGTATACAGCTTATCTTAGTTGTTAAACTACTTAAGTTATCTCAGTAGTAGTATAAAGCTATCTTAGTTTTTAAAAGACGTAAGTTATCTTCGATTATTTAAGTCTACTCTCCACTTGCACTTTATTTATCTGCAGTATCATAAGAAGGTTAGGATAGGCCTGCTTTGACTGTGCCTCTTATTGTGAGTGTTAGTGTCAGTAAATGTCTTTTCTGTATCACCGCGGGATGGTGAAAACGTAATTTCGATTCCGTTGCATGTCTGCACACGTAAAGAAATTGACAAATAAAGCTGACTTGACTTGATCACTGTCATTTTACACTCTTGGGGTGAAGCGTTTATGAGAGAAGCTGTTCTGGCGAACTGCCTGAGGGCTCCTCCTCTCTGCCTATCAGCGGAGAGGACCAGGTGGAACTACTCTCCGAGGTAATCGAAGCACACCCAGTACATGAAAGGTGACGCACCTGGCTATTGGTTGGACTGAGATCACAGTGCGATCAGGGTAAGCAGCGCTTGCAGCACAAGCAAAATCCATCTCTGAAAGGAAAGTGACTGTGAAGAGACGAAGCTCACTACAAAACTGCAAAGGACAGCCAGTAAGCTCCATATTGATTTTAATTGTTCGGTTAAATTGACATGAGAAGTGCATTCTGTGTCACTTCGGAAGCACAGACTTCAAAAAAAAGAATTAAAAAAATAAGAAACTGTAAAAAGAAAAATAAACATTTGGGAAAAATACTAGTCACTTTGTTTAGGAGACAGATATAATTGGCTAAAACATTTAAAATTATATGGCTAAAATTTATCCCATGAAATTCATTTGGCTACAAAATATTGGCTAAAAATGCTTTGGATATAAATATAAATTGATAAAATTTATAGATAAAAATATGCAGATTTGTTTGGTTAAAAGGACTGGTTACCTTGAAATATTTTATATATTTGCTATGAATGTACTTTGTTTTGGAATATATTTGTTTTAAAGGGGCAGAAATCTTATTGGTATGCTGAAATTATTTCACCTGTTTATTTTGTGTAAATTTAAGTAATAGCTACATTTGTGTTTCTTCCTTTGAGGTTTTTCACCTAACTGCCTACTGCTAATATTTATCCTCCATTTTACTTCAATAAAAGTGGATCAAGTAACCTTAACGCTGCTCATTGAGTAAAATCCTGTTAAAAACCTCCATGTAGAGGCTATCCCTTTAAAGTGAGGAATTGCGCAAAAGAGTCACAAAACTTGACAGTGGAAAACCGTGCTCTAAAGACTGGTGAAGGACTAGAGGTGGTCTGCCTGACCAAGACGTGTCCAGAGAAACAAAGATTGTTCTACTACCCTGCTGCTTCAATCAAAATGGCTGATTCATTAGTGTAGTTCCAGAGTCGTGTCAGAGGCCTTGAAACCATCCAACCAAGGCAGGCACTAAGAAAGGCAGAATTTATTGAAACACAAACAAGGTGAGCAACAGATTAAGTACTTCAATGAGCTACACAGCCGCACCAGCCGCTAGACTAAAGCGAACTGCCCTCCCAAAGTTCACTGGCATACGCCAAGCATTTCACCTGTAGAAAAACGATTGGGAAGCGCTCCAGATGCAGGGAGAACCTACTGGATCGAAAGAGATTAAAAAATTTCAGTTACTTAAAGCGTGGGTGAGAGAATAGTACAAGACCATTGCCTCACAACTTATACAACAGCTGATGAGATATTTTGGGTCCTAGAGAATCACTTTGGAAATAAAACAATGATTACCTTTGAAATAGTGGAGGAGCTTCAAAAACTTCCACCAGTGAGAGGCAAATAGCCCAAGAAGATTGTGGAGCTCATCCAAACTGTAGAAAAAGCTCTGATTGACCTTATAGAGCTTGGTGCGACCAGTGCTTTAAAGAATCCTCTTATAACAAAAGCAATAGACGGTAAACTTCCAGATGGCCTTAAGAAGGAATGGCTTCTCCATGTAGCCGGCAAAGAGGATGTGGCTGAACAAAACAAACGATTCAACTACCTCCTGACATTTCTTCAAAGTCAAGAAGGCGTCTATGAAAAGCTAGATCAATTGAAGAAAGAGGAATTAAAACCAAAGTCTGAACCATGGCAAGCCCGGACCAGAACTTCTACCCACCTATGAATCTGGTTCAAGGATGTGTGGTCTGTGGAGATGGCAGACACAAGAAGCTGTATTTCTGCTAAAAATTTCATACACTCAAACTGTCAGAAAAGAGGAAAGCTGTCAAGAAACTGGGAGCCTGCAAAAAATGCCTAGAGATTCACAATGATAGTGAGTACTGTAAAGCTGAGTTCCTGTGCAGAAGGCCAGACTGCTGTAGGGAGCAACACAATGCAAATCCCTATTATTACCTATTTCCGAGAGCCAAAGTGTCCAGAGGGACTTCCATCCAAAAGTTCAAAGAGAGCACAGTGGGAGGTGATGCAGGTAGCCACTACACCCAAGCCCAGGAAGGTTTTATTAAAGGCCTCTTGCCTGAACAGGCTGAAAAGTGCCATAATCCCTTCTGCAATACAGTGGCCAAAACCTCTTGTGTCCAATCAGCCCAACTTTCTAGCAGAAAATGTTATTGTGGAGTGGCCTGTTATCATGATGAAGCTGATCGATTAAACCAGTGGTGTCCAATCCTGGTCCTGGAGGGCCGCTGCCCTGCAGGTTTTAGTTGTCTCCCTGCTCTTCAACAGGTCTTTAGGTCCTGCAAAAGCCTGGTAATCACCCTGTCACTCAAATCAGGTGTGTCAAAGCAGTGAAACATCAAAAACAAGCAGGATAGTGGCCCTCCAGGACCAGGATTGGAGACCACTGAATTAAGCCTTAAAAGTGAAGCCATAACCCTTGTTTGCCCATGGAGTGGGAGGAATGAAAGTTCAAGTTACAATAAGACGGTATCTACTAAAGATCCAAGTCTGAACAGAAAGGGGCAACTTTATGTCCCACCAGCTCCTCTGCTATGGCTTGGATAGCATTGCAGATATCCACAAACATGTAACAGCCAAAAAACTCCAAAAGTTTTTTCCAGACATCCCCCTCAGTGAACAGGTGAGACTTTTCAGCACAAGGCGACTCAAAGTGCTTTACAACACAAGAACAAAATTCCAAAGTTACAGAACATGATAATGAACAAAATTACAGACAAGTACAAGATACAATGATAACTAATTGTCTAAATAAGCTAAGATAAACCAACAGATCTAAGCATGACTAAATGTACAGAACTAAACTAAGCTAAAACTAAAACTAACGGTACCAAACTATCTAAAAGTATCCCAGGCCCGCAATACAGCCGAAGTAAAACCAGACATATCTAAGCATGAGCTAAGACAGTCAAAAATAGTAGCTAAACTAAACAGATCTAAGCATGACTAAATGTACAGAACTAAACTAAGTGTACAGGAAGATAAAGCTAAACTAAACAGTAC
>NC_051449.1:24754513-24759575 GCF_001649575.2 Kryptolebias marmoratus
GAGGCCATTGTCTTTGATGATGGAATATCAGCCAGTTCGGAGTAGTTTGCAATTTCGCTCCTGTTTACAGTCTGAGTGCTGGTCGATCCGTGAACCCATCAACGAATTTGACGATAATCCAGGTAACTGCCTGGTCCAAAGAGCAGAAATCCTGTTATCAAAAACCCAAATATATAAGGAACCTCCACGTCGGTAGGTACACGGTCTTCCACTCCTGCTAGGAATCCACTGTATACCCAGCGAGACATATCCCGAGACTGGACTCTCCTTCACCCAAGCAGAAGGATTCAAGCTAAAGCCGTGGGTCTTCTCAGGCCAGAGGAAAGGAGAGAAAGACGATATATCATCAAAAATGACTGTACTGCCGAACCAACTAAAGGAGGAAGACAACAAGGCACTTGGCCTTGGCTACACTGTGGATGAAGACAAGTTGTACGTCATGGTGAGAATCAACTTCTCCAAGCGGAGGAAAAAGATGAGACTCGGCCAAGATTTGCTGTTGAAATAAGTTTGAGTGCAGACACCAAACCCATTGACAAGATGTGAATTGCTGAATCACGTTGCTG
This sequence comes from Kryptolebias marmoratus, assembly GCF_001649575.2. Lineage (NCBI taxonomy): Eukaryota > Metazoa > Chordata > Actinopteri > Cyprinodontiformes > Rivulidae > Kryptolebias > Kryptolebias marmoratus. The sequence goes on from NC_051449.1 coordinate 24,755,080, forward strand.
GTTTATGCGACCCAATCGGCTTGACAATCCAAGCAAAGCAAAAAGAGGCCATTTTTGTCTGAAGAGCATTCCAAGAGGCAAAACCAAAGTCTACCATTGTCAAAGATACATGGAACCTTGCCTTATCTGATGAGCTCTGCAGGAATGCTGTAGAACTGTTTGAGGAGTACGTCCAGCTAGGTAATATCAAGTTTCCAAGAAACTTACTCCTCCAGATGCGGTAACAGAACCCATCGCAGTCACCTTTTCAGATGGCAGTGAAAACTCAGAGCTTATTTCTTCTAACTTGTTCTTGCAATTTCTTAATATATCTGTATAAATAGGACAAGCTGAAGGTGAAATGATACCCCAGAGCTATCAAGGCCACAAGCACAGAGTCCGCAGTCGACCAGGTGTAAGTCAAGATCAGCATTGGACATCTGGGAGAAGACTTGATTTCTTTGAGAACCTTATCAATGGGTGCTAATGGTTAATGGTTTTTGCACCTTCGTATTGGATTTGCTCAACTGTGATTGAGTCCAATTTGAGGGAGTGAGTGTTGAAAAACAGAAATGTCAGTGTTGCAATGATACTGTTCTGGATCTAGATGATAAAGAGCTACATTGTTGATGTGAACAATTGCATCTTTTGGAACTACTATCCAGAGCATTTGAACTATATGTGGTGCAATCATGGTGGTCACCGGTTACAGTCACAACTTTGGCAGGAGTATTAACTAACCAGCATCTACCAGTGGTGGGCGGTGCATTTCACACTTAGGCTTTCAGTGATGTCCAACTTAGTCAATAAATACCTTTCATTATGCCAGCATTTATAACACCAGGATTGGAGAGTAGTTAGTTAGTAGTTAACACACTTAAGCACTACTTAGCATTGCATCACCTCAGTTGTGTACGAAATGGGCTATTATCCAGCGCATTTTAAAAATCAACAAACCCACATCAGCAATTAAAACATATCTGGTATGCTACTGTCAAAACTAAAGAAAATAGAATAAAATAAATAAAATGTTTGCACTCACCGAAATGGCTGTGTCCCCCAAAACACTTATTTCAACACAAAATCCATTCTGTGACAGGTTAGCTAGCTCGGGGGTCGGCCGTCCTCCTCTAACAAGATCTTGAAAAGTTCTTATTGAAAACAGCCTTGCCAGTATATCAGCAACCAAATCAACGTGTTGCTCTCCTTCGGCCATTGTGGGTTAAAAAAGTTTTTAACTGTTAACAGTTCTGGGTGTGACTCTGTTGATCTGCATAGTACTGCTGCGGCTCAAACTCGTAAGTTTCCATATCCAATCACAGGACGCGTAAATGTCACATTCGACGTTAGGCCAGCTAGAGGGCCTTACTGACACAACTCGTGATCTGATTGGCTATCGCAACTATCTATCAACTGTATTTGCCCATTCACTTACAGTGGACAGATGCCAGCACTGACGATTCTGAAGGCCTGGGTAGATTTCATACAGCCTCTGACAACATAAAATAGCTGAATTCTGATTAGATAAAAACTCTAACCTAAAAGCAACAACACTGGAAGGAGCATAATATGACACGAAGAGAATATGAATACTTTTAGATATCCGGGCAAGTAAATTAAAAATTAAATTAACCTTCATCATAATTATGATAATTCTTGGTTATGTTAGGCCAGCAAAGAAGGCCTTGCTGGCCCTGATGGCCCACCACTGGCATCTACCCAACACCTTGAAACGAGTAGTGGTGATGTGTTGCTGTGTAGTGAAAGTAGTGGGATATCTTGAAGGTGAACTGAAATCAAATCTCAAAAAACTGTAATTTCATGAATTTTATTTAGTCAAACACATCCACAGAGCATTCCAGGGACCCATTTTTCTGACCTAAAACTTAAACTGTTAGCATTTAAGTCAATAATTTCCAAAGTGGGTGATTTGTAGGACAGAGTAGCTGCCCTGGATTCACAACACGCACTGTGCCCCAGCGGGCCTCTAAAACAGTGCTGGAGAATGAAGAATCCTGCTACTGTCCAGTTGTTATGAGTGAAAATGGAAGAAGCCTTATTTGAATACAAAGAAATGCCGGAATACTTTGCAGGAGTAATGGATATACAACCATACAAGTATGAACCGAAACCGACATCTGGATCTCAGTAATCAGATAAAAACTCTTCAGATTCTGATGATCACAAGGACCGTCATGGCTGACAATATATTGTGCATATCAACCGAGTTGGGAACATGGAACAGTGAAAACCAATTACCTTCAGACCATTGTCATGACAACAGTACACAACACTAAAAATCAACAAAATGACAGCAGGAGAGAGCTAACGTTGCTAACTCATAGCTAACCGGATGCTAACTCGTAAAAAACATGAGCTCGGTTGAGAGAAGCATTTATGAACTCTCACACTAGAGTAGTGTTTCTCAACGGGCCCCCTGGGGAGCGTTGAGAGGATGACAGGCAGTAACATTTTCAAAAAGGGGGCACTGATATTCTTTTGGGGGGCGTTTGCTTGAAGGTAAAGTTTACACAAAAGATTTACAACAATATCAGTTTAAACTTTCAACTATTTGCAAAAATATTGTGGCCTAAAACATTAAAACCGGCACAGAACTGCAACTGTATCGATGGTGTTTCTCTTCGGCGCAGCTCCGTGCTGCCTTCAGGAGAACGGGACATCAGAATATCGTTTATATAATTTTGTCCACGTGGCAGTTACTTTGTAAACTCTGAGAAAAGAATGCTCTCTTTAGTGGTATTTCCCTTGGAATTATTTCTTGCTCTTACATGGGTCAATTTCTCTGAAGGATACACCATGAGCGCATTGTTATCGCAGTGGTTAAACATTTACAAGAGCAATATTCCATTGTCGGACTTTCCCTGAAAGCATTCAGCATCCAGACGCACATTAACTCTTTTCTGGACAAGATGCTTTGGCGATATGACTACGGAACAGCGTTGCCAACGCATAGGAACACAAACCAAAAAAAATTTAAAAATATTATAAAACCAGAGACCTACGACTTGACATGTGGATCACAGCAGCTGCGTCAGCCGGTGTAACACCGGATTGATCTCAGCTAACGCTGCTGCCACTTTTCTCTGCAGCTTAATTTGTGCCGTTGTCGTCTTTAAAGTCTCATCATCAGTCACAATCTTTTATTAGTCTATGAATAAAAGCAGGGCTCTCAAGTTTCACGCATTGACCGTGAGACGCGCATTTCGTGAAGCGCAAACGCTCACAGGCCACTTTTTGTATTTCTCACGCTAAAAACACACGCACACACCCTTTTTTTGAACAGGAACCAATGTGCAGCTCAATAGTTTCCGCACAGGCTGGAGCACAATAGGGGCCAACTTAGCGACTTTGTCGCTATATTTAGCGAGTTTTCAGATCCGTCTGGCCATTTTTTTAAAGCGACTAGCGACAAATCTACTGACTTTTTTCTGTGTTATTGGAGACTTTGGCGGCTACATGTGTAAAAGCACTAATCATTCTGCAGTTCCTGTCCTCAGCATGCCGTAAGCCCCGCCCACTTCCCCAAGCACTGATAGCTGTCAATCCCACAGCAGAGAGGAGACCCGCTCCACTCTGTGTCCACAGTGGCGCAAATCCAGAAGCATTTTCTGAATTTACCAGTGTAAATGATATGATCGATAACAGAGACACGTCACTGATCAGGCGCCCCGCCGCTCCGTCACCTCTCCTCCTGTTGCGGTCCTCTCGAGCACGTGCGAGAGCGCGATTGTTTTCCATTGAATCGTGTTGTCGTCTGATGACAGAGAGCTAAAGATGGAGAGGCAGAAAACTGAAGAGGCAGAAGGATAAAGATGAAAGAAAGCTTTTCAAAGTGGTTGAAAGACAGCAGGAAGTTCTATCTGAGCATTAAGCGGAGGCCTGGAAATGTTCAAGTTACAACTGTTTACTGATCAGTATTTACAATAGAACACAGCATGACAGGAAAAATAAAGGCACTTGGTTGTGTTATTTTGTTGTTCAGACAGTAATCATTTGTTGAACTTGATGGTGAATCATAAAGCAGATAAATTATAGAAGTTGGGAGTTTAAATGTCTCCTCTGGGATATAACTCTACAGAGCTGCTGTGATTAATCTGATAAGTCTGATCAGATGAAGAGTCTGATCACTAACTGATATCCAACAAGGATATCATTTAAAATTAGGATTTCATGTTTATATATATGTGGTTTGACTGCTATATTTTTTAAACCTCCTGAACACAAAGTTCATGTTATTCAGCTGTGAGGATGGAGAGAAAGAATCAGGACAGACAGGAAGGAGACAGGTTGGACAAATATTAGGGTGTAGGAACAGCCACTTAATACCAGGTGATTCATTTAAAAATATTATTCATATTAAAAAAGTGCATTAGCAAGATGTGTAATTTATTTAAAGCTATTAAATAATACCATATGACTTAGAGAAGAACACAGAGAAGGAATGAAGGAGACAGATATAAGGTCAGTAATCAGCTGCTGTAGAGGAGAGCAGAGAT
>NC_051449.1:24759962-24765424 GCF_001649575.2 Kryptolebias marmoratus
GGGGGGGGGGGTGTAAGAGGCCCGGATAATGGATAGGGGGGCACTGGCCCAAAAAAGGTTGAGAAACACTGCACTAGAGTAAACTAATCAATAGCAGTTTTATACTATGACATTTGTTTAATCACACATGGATTGTCTTTATTTTTTAAATTAATAACAAACTGCTGTGAATCACAAATTGATCTCAGGCTGTCAGGCCTGTATCCATAGCACATACCTTTTAATGACAAAGTTAGTCCACATCACGTTTGAAGTAAAAGTTCCTGTTTCTTGTTTCCTTCTCTTTGGTGATGTCCTCCTCTCCATTTGCCTGTCTTTTAAAATTAAAAATAGTTGGCAAAAGATCCTGTTTTTTTGGCGTGAAGCCAGTCCACCGCATTAACTTGGGGCGTAGTGATGCTTCTCTTTTCAAAACCTTCCAGGGACCCATTTCTCTGACCTTAAACTTAAATAACTTGTTTTTAGCATTTTTGTCATAAAATGCTTAAGTGGGGTGATTTGGGGGGCGGAGTTAGAATAGAATAGAATAGAATAGAATGCCTTTATTGTCACTATGCACATGTACAATGAGATTAAAAGCCACTGCTTTACCAATGCAAACATGTATAGAACAAAGTATAAAAACTAACACTATAACACTGAAAAATATAAAATATAGATAGCACATATTCACGATTGTCATTGTACATATTTAAACTTTGCACATTATGTATATTGGTCAGGGGGGATGGTGATATTGGCAGTATTTAACAGAATGCAGTATACAGATATTGAACAGTATAGTAGTAAACTAATCCACAGTGATGTCAATAGTAATGTATATTATGTGGGTGAGAAGTCCAGTGGGGGTTTAGGAGATAAAATTATGAAGTTAGTGAATGTGTAAGTTCAGTGTGGTGATGACTTTCAGGAAAAAAAACTGTTTATGAATCTGTTTGTATTTGTTCTGATACACCTGTAGCACCTCCTGAGGGTAACAAGTTAAGCAGTTCAAAGCCCAGGTGGGAACTGTCCTTGATTATGTTATTTGCTCTGCTAAGGCAGCGTGATGTGTAGATGTCCAACAGGGCTGGATCGGTATTGTTCTTCTTGAAGTCTACAATGATTTCCTTTGTTTTCTTGGTATTCAGAGTCAGGTTATTCTCCGAACACCAGGCTGCCAACTTCAGGACCTCCTGTCTGTAAACTGCCTCGTCTCCCTTAGAGATTAGTCTGACCACTGTGGTGTTATCAGCAAACTTGATGATGAGGTTGCTGCTGTGGGCTGGGCTGCAGTCATGGGTGTAGAGACAGTATAGCAGGGGGCCCAGCACATAGCCTTGTGGAGAGCCAGTGCTCAACATACTAGTGGAGGAGAGATGGGGGCCAAGTCTCACAGTCTGTGGCCGATTGGTTAGGAAGTCCTTTATCCAGGCACATGTGAGAGGGGAAATGCCAGGAGTGACCAGTTTGGTGATAAGTATGTCCGGAATTATGATGTTAAAGGCTGAGCTGTAATCGACAAAGAGCATTCAGACGTAGCGTGTTGCTGTTTCAGGTGGCTCAGGGCAGTGTGGAGAGCTATCGCAATAGCGTCCTCAGTGGATCTGTTTGTGCAGTATGCAAACTGGTGGGGATCGAGGTCTGGAGGGAGATAGTCGTTCATGTGCCGAAGTACGAGTCTCTCAAAGCACTTTGTGATAACTGGAGGCAGCATCACAGGCTTTGAGTGTGCAAACCTGGCTGGTCATCCAGGGTTTCTGGTTTGGGTAAACCCAAATGGTTTTGTCCATAGTCATATTTCCGATGCAGAACTCGATGTAGTCCAGTACGGCTCTCGTGTATGTTTCCAGCTCTTAATGTACAAATGAATTCCAGTCAGTTTGTTCAAAACAGTCCTGTATTGTTGAGTGCATTACTAGGCCAGGTTGTAATGGTTTTTATGGTGGGCCTCGCACAGGTGGATATAAGCTGGGGAAAGCAGGAGGGAGAGATGGTCTGACTGCCCGAGGTGGGGGAAGGGTATAGCTTTGTATGCTTGTTTGACACTTGACATGCTGATAAAATTTGGGGAGTACAGTCTTTAAGTTGACCGTATCAAAATCTCCTGCAATTATATGAACACTGTCAGGGTAAACCCACTGCTGTTCATTTATGGTGTTCAGCAGGAGAGAGAGGGCTGTGTTTGCATTGGCCTTGGGTGGATGTTATGTGTGTAATTAAAGTCACTTAAAACACATGTTTGGTGCTGCTCACCAATGTTCAAAAGGGTCTGACAGCTGTAACTGACATTCGCAGACCTGACAGTGTACACACAGACAAAAAACACGTACAAAATTGATATAAAAATATACAGCACCTATAGATATACAGCTCCTGAAAGAGTGACAGTGTAAACTGCAGTTATGGAGAGTTCTGAAATACTCTTAAGTTTATTGTTCATGGTCGTAGAACCATTTTGTTCTTTATCTGTAAAGTTAGTGCAACCTATGGAGTTGGGTCAAAAGTTGTCTGAGTCCAGACAGAAGCTGTTCCGATGATTGTTTTGGCTGGGTGTGTTTTACCATAGTCTTGGAGAGAGCACCTCTTGGATCGTTCTGACCAGTCTGGCCCTTGGACTCAGGTCAGTTATTATACGAGTTTTTGTTATGTGGATTGAGTTCATGAGACAAAAGAAGACAAAGAAATTGACAGATGTGTACTAGGGTCTTTGAGCCAATGGTGAACTTTATCAGATAATACTTTATAAGATAAGGTTGCTAAGAAGCATGCATGCATATTTCTAGTGCACAAGACTGAAATTTCAGTTTTTTTCTATTAGTGGTTTGTAGTGCAACACAAATCTTTGAGCAAAGCAGTGGGCATGAGTGTGATGTTAGAGGCAGTATCAAGAAGTGCATCATGCGTCAGCACATCTTCACCTTAGTAAAAGAGGTTTTCTGTTTTTCTAATCGTCCTGATTTGAAAGCAAACATGTCCTAGCAGACAAGGCTATTTACGATTGCAGCCAAGGGCCATTTCTTTTTCATCTTGCCATAAAATGAAGCTGCAATGAAGATAGAAAACTAGATAGTTTGTTTGTCACCAGTTAGATTTCTGACTGAATAGTATGTGCAGCTGAAGGTAACACTGGAATGTATAAAACAGGTTTGTAATGTTGCTTCAGTGGACAGTTGTTTCCACATGACTTGTAATGTATTACCTTAAATGTGAGTTTGGTTTTAAGTCCACTTCTTTAATGTTATTGAATCCTTGTAATAAGGTATTTTTCTGACAGCCCCAATCACCAGTTTACTCAAGGAACAAGGTTGTGCAGAGAAACTTTTGAAGTAACATCATTGCCACCAAAGAAAGTTAGCATTATTGGCTGCTTCATCAGACACTGATTCTGCCAGGATGAAGACTCAGTTGAGAACAGTGTACATCAATAGGTAGTGGAATCCACCATCAGTACAGAGGTCCAATCATTAGAGTTGTGTCTAAACATTGAGGCTCAAACAGCAGGCTTGTCTCCATTGCACTAAAGTAGTTGCAACATTTGCAACGTCTGTAGTTTTCTCTTGCTAGTCATATTGTACAGACAAAGAGTTTCTTTATCATCTGAAAAATTAAATGACCATGTGTACCTCAGTAACTGACTTGGTGGAGAGGAGTAAGAAAATGTAAATGAATAAATGCAGTTAATTTTCCCTGTAAATTTTAGGATCCATTTCAAAATTTGGTTGTAACTTTCAGGGCACTTCATGGTCAGTCTCCCAAATATATATCGGCTCTTCTGAAGCTTTTCTGTCCATCCAGGTCTTTGAGATCTTCAAATCAAATGTTGCTGGTGGTACGAGCAACATTGACCAGCAACAGAGCATTTCAAGTGGTTGTCCCCAGGCTCTGGAACACTCTTCCTCTGTCGCTGTGTTGCTCAGACTCCAAGGTCTCTTTTAAGAAACATCTTAAGACATTTTTATTCAGACAGGTGTTTAGTTAGGTGTTGGTTAATGTTTTTAGGTATGGTTTTACTGTCTTTTTTGTTATGTTGTTCTCTGTTCAGCATTTTGTGACGTTGTTGTCTGTGAAATGTGCTATACAAATAAAGCTAACTTACTTACTTAATTTTGTCACTGTGTAACTGCTCAACCTGCATCATTTTGACTGAGATTCTCCAAAGGAAACTCAGTACACCCCAGGTTAAAAAGGCCCCTGCACAGTAAATCCCATCTGCTTGTATGTGCATGTGCTTGACCACTTCAGAACACTTGCTACTAAACAGACTGTTTATGCTGCTTCCTGATAAAAGTTTCTCCTGAATATTGTTCTGAAAGAGAACACATTTATATGTTAACTTGCTGTTGCTCAGAAGATGCCTGGTATGATGTTATGATGGTGATAATAGTGGCTCTGGACTCTTGAGGGTAATTTGTTTTTCTATAACAAACAAGATAAAATCTTAATGCTTCGGCAGTGGCAAATAGCTTTGGTTTTGATTTCAGCAGCGTGTCTGTGCTTCTAGCAGAGAATGGAAGCCTACTGAAACTGCTCTGTTTTTTATTAGGGGTTGAAACCCATAGAGGCAGGGGAACACAAAAATACATAAATTGAAGGAAAAAATTATTTGATACCTCTTGCTTTTTGAATTCATTAAGCTACTCGGATGTTAAGCAAAACATCTTTGGCTACAGAAAAGAAGTTCAGTTGTTTTTGTTTCTTAACCATTTTTGGATTGACCATGTCCTGTATGACTGAGAATCTACGCCAGCAATCTCACCAAGGTTGTTTTGTTTTTGTTTGTTTTTATAACCTTCTAGGTGTCTTAAAATCATGTTTAAAAGAGTTTCTATTACATCCTCCACCCCTCTACTTGAAAGAGCAAACTGAAGTGTGTCAAATATTTTTATTACTCTGTAGAAATTAAGTTTCACTTAGAGACTCAAGGGTTGTTTTTTATAATTTTTGTAAAAAAGGCCAATTTATAGTGATCTTGCCTGATTTATGACAGCAATAAAAGCAGAAAACATCCAAGGGGGTAAATGCTTTTGCAAGTCACTGTAACATAAGGCGGAAAAACACAGAGCTTCTTCCCAAGATACAGTTTTCCTCAGAGGGATGAATGACTGTCGACAGCCAAATCACCTCAACTGCAGGCCAACCTCTTGACTTGTCTAACAGCAAAGTTTTCCAGCTCTAAAAGGATCAAAGTACATTTAAAATAACAAATTATTGACAAATGCCATATATGAAGTTTATAGACCTACAGGTGCTGGTCATAAAATTAGAATATCATGAAAAAGTAGATTGATTTCAGTAATTCCATTTAAAAAGTGAAACTTGTATATTACATTCATACATTACATACAAACTCATATATTTCAAATGTTTATTTTGTTTAATTTTGATGATTACAAATGACAACAAATGAAAATCTCAAATTCATCATATCAGAAAATTAGAATCTTGTGAAAAGGTTCAAAATTGATGGCACCTGGTACCAC
>NC_051449.1:24767841-24788245 GCF_001649575.2 Kryptolebias marmoratus
TTTTTTTTTTTTTACGGAGCGGACGGAGCAATGACTTATATTTGGGACGGAGTTTGTTCAGCAAACGCGCTGCGGGTGATGTCACCGTTTCCGCGACAACGTTAGTGACGCATAAATTGCGCGACACATATCGATAATGAATTTTGTTGCCAACGCTTTTAATTATCGAATTTTATCGATTTTTATCGATTTTATCGATTCGTTGTTGCAGCCCTAATTGGCTATAACTCAGTTTTGCAGATATTGAGTTAAAATTTGGTGTGGTAGTAGCTGAGAATAAACTTCAATATATTCAGTATCACATAAAATTGTAAATGACATCACACACTAAGTCTGACGAAAACAGCTGTAACTCCATCCCTTCTTATCATAAGAGGATTTTAGTTTAAAATAAAAGATGACAGGTGATGTGCTTCCTTCCAGGAATGTTAAGCCTTTGATAAAACTATATGTTTATGCTCTGCTGCAGGATTTACCTGTCAGCACTCTCTGACACAGACACCTGTCTGGCACAAAACATACCTGAAGAGTTTCTCCTTATCAAACACTGTGTCTGCACACATGTTCACAGGAATAAGCAGGTCAGGGTGGGAGTCCAAATGGACCAGCTGGATGTTACTGAGTGGGAGATGTCTGGATCCAATGGCTCGATAGATGTAACACACCACCTGCAAGAAAATATTGTATTACTGTTTTTTACCACTACATACAATAACAACAAAACTATCAAAACTAAAAATACATATTACTCTTAAACTAGTCAGGTAGCAGATTGGTTTACACAAAATTACGATTCACTGAGATTTCCTATTTTGCACATCAGGACATGAGACTTTATAAGAATGAAATTCAGGACAAAGTCGGACGAGAGGTGAACATTCTTCAGGAGTCAGAAGTGGACAACTCACATTTGATCAGGTCAAAAAATCTAATCCTTAATAAATCTTATTGAGTGTATGTTTGGATATGGTATCTCTACACTGTCAGTCTAAGCTACAGTCCAACCAGAGCTCTCAAGTCTCGTACACAGAGTGTTTGACACACATTTCAATGACTTTAGACAGAACACAACATTTATCACATTGAGAAATGATGAAGCTCAACACATCAAATTATTAGATTATGAGTAGACGAAAATAATTTTGATCTTTTAAGTCAATACAGCTGTCTTGAATTAAGAACCTGTCGGCCAATCATAAAATAATATTTATTGTTGGCATGTAAAGTCTGAATTTTGTGATATACATGTAGATCTATTCAGTCTATGTATTAAGCAGACCCTCCAGGATTTTGCAATGTTGCGATCGCAACTGTTAACGCAAAATCAAGCAAACCCCGCAAACTTTTTGCACCTTTGCCCAAAACACTGCAACTTTCCCGCAACTTTAACCTAATATTTTTTGTTTCTAAAGTGATTCGCCACCTTTTCTACGGTCTAGGCTCTACTTTGTGGGTTTGTTTAGTGTGGAATACAAAATAACGCCAAATAACTCACGAAGAAGACATGCAACGTCATATCCTGTTAACATCAGAATACTGGGAGAATGCAGGAGGAGCGACCGAAGCAAAAATGTGCGCTAATGCTTCACATTTGCCCACAAAGATTTCAGCAAAGGGCCGCGCAAAACAATTTCCTACCCAGCTGCACGTCCTGCAATGTAATCATCGAACATAAACGCAAGTCATCCATCTATAAACACTTTGTTTATTGTAATATATGTCATTTTTTATACATGTTTTTTTCCCACTTGCACCCCAAAAACCGCTACCTTTATCTACCTCACCACTATCTTTATCTACCTCACGCGTGCCAACAGTGACGCAATCGTGCTGTCCCCGCCCCTGCGCGAAGGTCCCGCATGGTGTCACGTTGCATGGCCATGCACCTCCTAGTTTGTGTAACTTGGCGCTGTGCGCATCGTGCTACATTCAAAGTGGATGATTTCGGTACTCTAACAGAAAGACAAGGTTGTTGCAAACACAACAAGTGTACAGGGTGGGCCATTTATATGGATACACCTTAATAAAATGGGAATGGTTGGTGATACTAACTTCCTGTTTGGGGCACATTAGTATATGGGAGGGGAAAAACTTTTCAAGATGGGTGGTGACCATGGCGGCCGTTTTGAAGTCTGCCATTTTGGATCCAACTTTTGTTTTTTCGATGGGAAGAGGGTCATGTGACACATCAAACTTATTGGGAATTTCACAAGAAAAACAATGGTGTGCTTGGTTTTAACGTAACTCTATTCTTTCATGAGTTATTTACAAGTTTCTCACAACTTATAAAACATGTTAAAAGTGCTGCCCATTGTGTTAGATTGTCAATGCAACCCTCTTCTCCCACTCTTCACACACTGATAGCAACACCGCAGAAGAAATGCCAGCATAGGCTTCCAGTATCCGTAGTTTCAGGTGCTGCACATCTCGTATCTTCACAGCATAGACAATTGCTTTCAGGTGACCCCAAAGATAAGTCTAAGGGGGTCAGATCGGGAGACCTTGGGGGCCATTCAACTGGCCCACGACGACCAATCCACATTCCAGGAAACTGTTCATCTAGGAATGCTCGGACCTGACACCCATAATGTGGTGGTGCACCATCTTGCTGGAAAAACTCAGGGAACGTGCCAGCTTCAGTGCATAAAGAAGGAAACACATCATTATGAAGCAATTTCGCATATTCAGTGTCCTTGAGGTTTCCATTGATGAAGAATGTGTTGCTATCAGCGTGAAATAACATTTCACGCCTGTAATGGGAAAAAATACTGTTTAAGTGATTCTTGCTGCATGTGACCACCATGATTTAGTTTAGTTAGGAATGCCTTTATTCTTATCCCTATAGGGTGCCAGGATGTACACTCCTGATCAAAATCTTAAGACATGGAACATGAAAAACTAAAAAGGATGGTTTTCTCCAAAATATATTACTCATTATATAAGTCTGGTCATAGGCAGGGTGTAGCCACTTTGATATCGCAGGGAGTTCCATTTGAACTTATTTCTGAAACCAATGACAAAGAAGGGAAGATATTCGTTGATAACAGGTAGAGTAGACAAAGTCAATGTAACATTATTTAATGTATACGCTCCACCAGGCAGTGACTTTTCATTTTATAAAAAACTATTTGATTAATGGGACAATCAACTGGTATACTTACCTGTGGTGGGGAATGGAGCATAACACTTAATTCATTGCTTGACTCTTCTAAACAAATTCCCCAAACGTCTTTACAAAAGAAAATTAAAGTTCTAATGATAGGATATGGTATTATAGATATCTGGAGGAGTTTATATCCAACAAGCCACGATTATACTCATTTCTCTCGTGCACATATGGTAAACTCCAGAATAAATTATTTTTTCACTTTTAAAAAAAAGAGTTTCATAAGGTTTGTAACTGTGAGATAGGCAACACTGACCTCTGATCACACACTCCCATTTATGAGGACTCCAGAGAAACACAGTGGAGATTAAATACGAGCATATTGAATGACTTGCAATTTACAAAACTAATCAAATCTGACAAGTATATTTCTAAAAGAAAACCTTAACAGAGAGGTCAGTCCAGAAATAGTATGGGACAGACTAAAAGCTGTTATGAGGGGTAAAATTATATCTTATTGTGTTCCAAAAAAAAAGCAAACCAATTAAAACTATCAGAATTGAACAATGAAATAAAAGAGGTTGAGACAAAACCTAAGTAAGAATTAAAACCAGAAGATCGTGTAAAGCTCAAAATATTAAGAAATAAACTTAATGCAATATATTTACAAGAAATACAAAAAAAGATGATTTATACTATGAACCGGGGACCAAGTTTGCCAAACTATCAGGGAGAAAATTACAAAAGTAACAAGCAGACAACACAATATATAAAATAAGGGACCCACATTCTAAGAGGTGTGTGTATAAACAAAGTGAAATCAAACAAGCTTTCCTAAGTTATTAGAAACAATTATACACACAGCCAAACTTAAAAGATGTGCAAAAAATTAAGCAATTCCTTGAACAACTTAACCTACCTGTTTTGTCACATGATCAAAATCAAAGATTAGTACAGAACAGGAGCTCTCATACACCATCTCAAAGCTTAAAACAAAAAAATCTCCAGGACCTGACGGCTTTCCATCTGAATGGTATAAGCGATTTAAGGTGGAGCTAAGCACCCAGGTTAGTGTTGCTTCCTTCGCCCATTTCTACTTCCTGGGTTACGTGTGGATCATTGAACTCTCCTCTCTTTCCCCAGAGCTGCTGCCAGAGATCCAGTTGCTGTGTGTAATGTTCTCCAAGTCATTTAATAAAGCCATGTTAACTTCTCACTCCTGTGTCGAGGCTGAATTACCGGGTCTACTAACTGTATCTTGTCATATCAACTATAAGCTCTTCACATGAATTCTCTCGAAGAGAATACAGGAGATACTTCCAGATCTTATTCACACCGATCAAGCTGGTTTTATCCCACAGAGACAAACTCATGATAATATATGTCACACGTTGCATATATTGAACCACATCCAAAAATATCAAATACCAGCTACAGTGATTAGCCCAAACGCTGAAAAAGCTTTTGATACTGTAATGTAAGCTGGGACTTTCTATATAATAGTACTTGAGAGGTTTGGTTTTCATTCCGATTTTATTGAAATAATCAAGACCAAATGAACGGATAAACATTATTGGATATTTATCAAATACTTTTGAATTGGAGCTTGGAACGAGACAGGGATGTGGACTCTCTCCCTTACTTTTTGCCCTTTATATAGAACCGCTAGCCCAACTAATAAGGCAAACTGAAGGTATCAAAAGTATAAGTACCTCAGGTGATGTACACAAGGTGGTGCTATATGCAGATGATGTGTTGGTGTACGTAAGTGAACCAAACACATCACTGCCTACACCATTTCAGAACCTGAGTAGCTTTGGTGAGTTTGCAGGATATAAATTGAATGTGAATAAAACACAAATATTGACATTTAATCATAACCCCTCCAAAATCTTTTAGTGCTAAAACTTAAATGGGACCAGACTGTACTGAAATAACTCGGTGTTCTACTCCCCAAAGAAATAACCACTATAGCTAATTGCAATTATGAGAATCTCCTAACTAAAATTAGGTTGGATATACAACAACTGACTGTAACCACCTTCATAAGCCTAACTCAAAGAATTAAATCTGGTAAAATGAATCTATTACCAAAGATTTATTTTCCTGTCCAAGCTCTACCAGTAGAAATTACAAAAAAGCAACTTTTAGAGTGAGATGCTATGCTTTCCAGATAAATTTGGCTGGGGAAAAAAGCTGAGAATTAGATTTAAAACACTACAACTCTCAAAAGAAATAGGGGGGCATGAATGTACCATATTTAAAGAACTACTTCTACTCAGCATAAATGAAAGCCCTGATAAACCTACGTAATAAAAACTATAATGCTCGATGGAAGGACATTGATTTAGCTCTTACACCGGATCCCCCTCTGCAGACAATCTTGGGTGATAAAGATTTAGAACAGATTCAATTTAAAATTTAATTTAAAAAAATCTTTGGATAAAATCCCAATTAAAAATCTGCTCTGATGTTAAACAGGAATACAAACTACATGATACTCTGAGAATTATAAGATGGTGCGCCTATGACTCTGATTTTAAACCACAACAAACGGATGCTGGATTCTGTAATTGACCGTCTAAAGGTATAACAACATATTTCTCAATGTTAGATAAAGGCCAAACAAAAGATTTTCAAACACTTAAAATAAGTCATAACTTGGAGAAACAAGATTTATACAGATATCTACAGATACGCCACTATCTTAGTCGGGAAATTATTAGATAACTGGATGAGCAGGAACTAGTACTTAATGAAATATTAATAGCATATCTTGAGAAATCCAAAAAGGGCATTATACCACGGATATATAAGAGATTTATGAATTAAAAAAAACACACTCAACATCATATGTGAAATCAAAATGGGAAAGGGAAAGTAAAATGAAAATCACAGAAGAGTGGTCCATTTATTGCATGACAGCATGGAAATGTACAAACTCACACTCCTGGAGAGAATTTAATTGAAAATGCTTGCTTAGATTTTTTATAGCGCTAAAACATAAAATTTCATCGGGGGGAAGCTAAGTGTTGGAGGCAATGTGGAAATACAGAACTCAATCATTGGCACATATTTTGGGACTGTACAGTAATAAGACAATACTGGACATAAATACACAAAAATATTGAAAGTATTTTTAATATAAGAATACCTTTTACATTCACCACCTTTATTTTGGGTAACACAGAATCTCTACCTGACAATGCAAAATATTTGTATCAAATATTAATAACAGCCTGTAAAAAAACTGTCACCAGACGCTGGCTCATCCCTGAACGCCCCACTGTAGAAGAGTGGACAGAGTGTAATAATGAAATCTATCACATGGAAAGATTAACATTTTCAGTCCATGTACAACTAAACAAGTTCACGGTCCTCTGGTCAAAATGGGTGTCCTATGCAGGGTTTTCCCCAGTGTATTATAAGCCTAGAGGGCCGCCAGGCTTTACTGCCCCTGCCGCCAGGCTAAGCTCCGCTTGTTTATTTTAAAATACATCATTTTTTATACACAATATTTCCACCCGCACCCCCAAAACCTCTACCTTTATCTATCTTACTGCGTGAGAGTGCACGCGGCAACAGTGACACAATCGCTGTCCCCACCCCTGCGCGAAGGCCACATGCGGTGTCATGTTGCATGGTCATGCACCTTTTGTAACTTCGCGCAGACTGCCTGCGATGCCACGCACCATTCAAAATGAGCGATTTCGGTGCTCTAGCGGACCTGGTTCGTCTGTGTCAGCATTTATATGATCCCTTTATGAGAGATCACAAAGATAATCAAACGGCTCAAAACTCATGGAAGGAGATTTAAAAAGCACTGTTTATAGACCACAGAGGGAAGAAATATTAGTCCTATAAAGGGCGAATCACAACTAAAGCAAATAAGCAAATAAATCAATGAATGTTAAACTGAATGCTTTAAGTTTAAACATCCTCTCTGTATCACAGCCAGAAACACAACAGTTCTTCATCCTGAATATGTGCAGCCATATTTTATGTGGCAACCATCTGCTCTCTATTTTTACAGTATTTTCACTGGTTACGTAGCGTACTGCCCCCTGAGTTTTCGGAGAATACTGCACTGCCGAATACGGTAAGCAAGCATGTTTTGTACTTTGTGAAAATATTAATATGACGCGTGCTATTTTATCCTTCTTTAACACTAAATTTAGCATTAGATATGCTTTGTTTTGTTGTTACATGTAGTGATCCAACAGGCAGCCTGTGCCACAAAAAGCACAGTACAGTACAGCATCTCTCTATTTTTCAGAGTTCTCTGTTGTTATTCATTGGCCTTGATGTGAGACATGTGTTGATGCTTTGTTTGCACTTTTTTTAATTTATGTTAATTTAATTTATTTGTAAATGTGACTTACATTAGGATTCAAATTAGGTGCAAACAATTTTTATTTATTTTAATTGTGTTTTTGTTTAAAAAAATATTTCAAAAGTGCCTTTTTGTAAAACTGTAGTTGTGTAAATATTTGACACACATATCTTACAATATCACATAATAAATAGTCATATTTTCAACTGTCCTCTCAACTTTAAACATTTTTTTTACTAAATTACGGTCGGCCAGCGAACCACAAGGCTTAGCCTCTTTTCTGTGGGAAAACCTGCTATGTTAACCAAATGCTATGCTATGTTAACCAAATACAACATGCTAGAATACGGAATTGGTAAAAAGAGCTGATTCATTTATTGAGAAGTATCTATTTGCTATCTAATTTCCTTACGGTTATGTACACAAAAATAATATGTTTTTAGAAGTACCCCTTGTTCTCTCTGTGTTTTCTTGTTCTGTTTTTTGTTTATTCTCATTTTGGTTTTTTTTTATGTTGTAAATGGAAATAGGAAAGAGAAGGAATGGTGTAATTGACCTTTCGCAAAACCCCGCCCCCAACCAGTCATTGTCCAATCACACGTCATTAGCATCTCCGGCTGTGTAAGCTAGGTCCGACATTCCACAAGATGGTGAAGCGATGCGCCTATGGATTGTGTAAATCAGACACTAGGTATCCCAAAAGTTTGTATGGTGGAGTCTTGTTTTTCCCTTCCCAAAGCCAAAAACAACTGGAGAGGTGTCTACAATGGATAAAACGGTGTGGAAGGCCTCACTCTCAGCTGAATGTCTCGAAGATAAACAAGCATTCCTACGTATGCTCAAAGGTAAGACAAACATTCATTGTGACTGTCCTTCTCTAGAGGTAATAATATCACCGTTATTATTAATATTCATTATTATTATGTATTATTTTGGATGGCATTGTTACACAGATTACCCTCTTATGTTTAGTAAGCTCATTAGCCTTAGCTAACTTAAGCTAATGTTTACATTAGTTCCCTGTCGGGTCTCGATGCTGTGAACCCTCTACGATACGTTTAGTCAGTTTAACTACATAAACTTAACTAGCTAGTTAACATTTTCTCTTTTAACAAGCATCTTGGATTCATTTTGTTTTTATCTTTCATTTAGCATTTTTTAAATGGAAAGCCCACCCCTGAGTATCCCAACCCAGTAGCTGCCGTCCCAGTGCTGAACCAGACCAGAGAGCAGCTCGGAGGCTGTCGAAAGCCACCCAAACATCGGTATGTCTTTATGCTCATAATATATTTAAAATGCACTAGCTACACAACTATGACTACAAACTACAAACTATAACTTTGTTGCACTTAATGCTACACCACTTTAAAGAGCAGCAGAACAATAAAAAAATACATTAGTAAATGGGAATATTGCACCTAAGTCACTGTAAATAAGAACATGTTTACCAACTTGCAGGTTAGATCAATAATAATCACGTACAAAATGTGTATACAGATGCAGTTTCATTGAGCTGAATGCTTCCAGCTCCACATCCTGTGCTGATGATGCAGAAGAGACTCAACAGCATGCTGATGACTGTGGTGAGTGATATGTATATTATTAATTAGTACTGTTTTAAAATTATTGTAAGGCTGCCCTGGATAATTAAACTATACATTGTGCTGAATGATGGAACACACAGAAGTAAATTTCTGACAGTGAATTTCTCTCATTTTATTATAACATTCACTCTGTTGAGAGGCTGAAACAAACAATCATACAACAATGTCAAATGCAATGGAACACAATCCAAAAGTACTGAAATAACTGATTTATTTTACTGGCATGCTACATAGTAGTCAAAGAAAAATGCATCAAGCTTGCTCTTCATTTCTTCCCATTTTGCAACATCAAAGTGTATTCTTTCCAGGTGGTAGTCCTCTTCACATTTAACAAAGAAATCACACCATGACATACATGTGAGCCCAAGCTGCCCCATTATTTGGTAATGGTAGGCATGACACTCTTAATTTATAGGTACCATCTGCCTGCTTGTAAAGGTAGGGACACTTCGTGAAGCTGCTCTTAGAAGGGCACTTAATTTCTAAAAGCCCATAGCTTGGGCTTTCACTCCCTCCCCTCTCTATCACCTTACGGTCAGGTGATGTAACAAGATGTGGGGCATGGGGATTCACAACAAAACCACATGGATATACTTGGTTACCTGTGAGCATGGTGTAATGTTTGGCTGCATTTGGCTCTTGTTCTACACCTCTTTTCATGGTCTTTGTTTGTACTGATGCTGCACTCTTTAAGTTTGTAGCAAGTTTTTCATGGTCGGCTCTTCTAGAGCAGATTCTTTTAAATTATGTTGATGTGATTCGGGCAGACCTTGCATTGAACCACAAATGGTTTGTGCTCTGTGCTCTAGTTTCTCTTTCCAGAGTGATAGAATCAGCCAATGAAATGCTCAGTTCTGTGTAATGTTGTATGGCACTTTCATTCAGAACAGTGCAGACGCTGGTGGCTTGGTGCGGCAGAGGAAAGTTGGGAAAGTCATCTGGTTGGCTGACAGGAGCTGCTCCAGGATCAGTGTGGCCAATAAGTGGCAGCTGTAAACGGAGAGAAATTTAAATTATCATTAATATGCAACTTTTTTTTCTTTACATATAGTCCAGAGCGACCCCCACAGCAGAGGACGGAAGAGGAGCAGAGGATGGAGAAGGAAAAGAAACTAGAAGAGGAAAACAACAACATGAAATTGAAATTGACATTAAAAGAAACTGAAATAGAAAACCTGAAAGCACAAATTGACACACTTAAAAAGAAAAGTCTGACACCTGAACTCCTTGAAAGCAGTAAAATCCCCAAAATGTTTGAATACAGTACTGGCTTCACATACGAACGGTTCAACCAACTGTGCACAATATTTGGCATCCCAAATGATCCCCACACTGCTCAAGTAAATGTACCCCTAACATACAAACATAATGATTGGGACGTTAGGGAGATACCCCTTCGTAGTCAGCTGCTGTTTGTTTTAATTAAACTCCGCAACAACGAAGATCTAAAAAGCCTTGCATTTAGATTTAATATAAACATGCAAACAGCAAGTAATATTTTCAATTCATGGATCCATTATATGTTTGATGTATTGGGTGAACTACCCATTTGGCCTCACAGAGACGTCATTATGCAAAACATGCCTGAAACCTACAAAGCCGACTACCCATCCACATTTGCTATATTAGATTGCACAGAGCTAAAAATAGAAAGGCCAACATCACTGGTGTTACAAAGTCAGAGCTTTTCAAATTACAAAAACACCAACACCGTGAAATCACTCGTTACCTATGACCCCCGTGGGGCTGTCATTTTTTCATCTGTTCTCTTCACAGGATCCATGTCTGACAAAGAGATTGTCAGACAGTGTGGAATCATCCCCCTGCTAGAGACACTTATAGACAATGGCTATTTGCAAAAAGGGGATGGCATAATGGCTGATAAGGGTTTTTTGATTGAGGATGAAATTCAGGCAATCAGACTGCAGTTAAACATGCCACCATTTTCAAGGTCCAAGAGGCAAATGCCAGTCAGAGATGTTCTGGAGACAAAGCGCATTGCAAAGCACAGGGTGCACATAGAGCGGGCTATTGCTAAAATCAAAAAGTTCAAGATAGTGTCAGACAAAATTCCTAACACAAGATTAGGAATCATAAATCACATCTGGTATGTGGTAAGCATGCTTTCAAACTTCCAGCCACACATAATGAAGGGACAGTAGTAGCATCCATTAGTAAATCACATGACTTACATTTAACATGTTTTTTTATCACCACTGTTAAGCTGTCTGTTTACATGAGCTGTGAAAGATGCTAGACAAATAAACATTTCTGGATTCTATGTGGCTCAGTACTCTATGTATTTATGTCTATTATACTGTATATGTCAGCCTGATGCAAATTATTTTTCTCTTTATCACTAAAGCACCTTATTAGAATATGTAAATTGTTTTTTTATGAAACAGCAAACCTGTAGGGATTTTATAATTTTTTTTGCACAACAGCATGAAGTGCTACTTGATGTCTGGCTTTTAAATCTGTGCTTCTCACCTGGTGGCTTAGACCGCACCCCACAGCATACTTCCTGCCTCCAACTTCGACCTCTGGTGCAGAGGCATCTGTGATATAGCTTATGGGTGCATCTGACATCTCCCTCAGTAGACTATATGCTCCTGTCCCTAACTCTTTCCTATAAAAAACAATTAATTCTGAGGTGAGTATTGTCTTTGATGTCACACGGTGCACAGGAATACATTCTGAACAGTGTCACTGACAATGTTGCTGTAGTACATGTGAAGGGAAAAAAAACATACTTATTGTGGATAAAACTGGACATGATGGGTTTCCGCTTGCGATTGACTTTGGCCTTGGCTACCACCACACTGCTTACAGGTTGTCCACAAATTTTCTTCCCCCTGGCTTTGTGCCACTGCTGGGGCTGGCTTGTACAGGAGATGTCAGCATTTCTGGCACGGCACAGGTCCACGGTGTGCATAAGGCCCACAATATGTGAGCAAAAACCTGGTAACCTGTTTAAAGAAAACAGTAGCATAAGTTATTTTTAATGCTTTTGACAATAACGTAACTAGCTACAGCTGTAATCTAAATTATTAAAAACCTCAATCATTTCAATGTTTTATCAATTAATGTTTTCATCTTTTTTTTTTTTCAAACAGCACAAGAAAATGGACTAAAATCCAAGACTAAAGGTGCGGAAAGTTCATCAGCACTTAAAAAATAACCTGTTGGCAGTCATAAAAGCTAAAGGATGCACCACAAAATACTATTTTTAGGGGTTGATTAATACTGCACACTCACGTCTTAAAATACTTCCATATTTTTATTTAAACTTCAAAGTTAGGCCAACTTTTGTTGGCACAATGACTCAAATATGTATCAGTAAAAAGCTAGTTCAATGTGGTGTTTTTTTTTTTGTTTAATCTCATCCACACTACTAAAATATCTGTTCAGAATGTGGGGTTTGAACATGTTTGATTTCAACTACTTACAGTAACTGTATGAGTGCTTTAATATATAACATTAGGTAGCTCTATGAACAGAGTAACAAGCTAGCCTCTGCTCTGATGACAGTTACTAGCTTAACTTACCTAGCTAACTTACCAGTATTACATAATAATTTGACTATTACAGTACATAACTAACAAAATATAGAACTTAAAAGAGAGAGAGAGAACTTACCCTGCAGTGCAGGAACAAGACTGGTCTACAAGGGTGTGCTGGTTGCATTTGAGGTAGAGGTCATGAGGTTTCTCCGATTTAGCTTGAGACCGGTGTGCTCTAGCCTCGAGGATCGTTGTGTCTCCTTCGTAGCGCACTGTAATATTCTGAATATATCCCTCCACTGCATATTGTAACCCCTTTTGCCTTGATCTGGATGATATCGCGCTGGTATTGCTCCAAAACGAGTCACTAACACGCACTGGTATACGACCTATCCCCGTCATGACATGCGCTAACGCTCATCTGCTACAGAAAGCTTGACGGGCGTAGCAACAGTAACTAAGGGGGCGGGGCTTCTGCGAAAGGTCAATTAATCACAGACTGGAATTGTAACCTTGAGATGATATCAAGCTAAACAGATACCTTTTTTGACTTCATAGGTCAAAGAAGATATCAATTGATTTCAAGGTCTCAGGGTCAAAAGTCAAGGTTACCCCTTTGTTTAAACCTGGTCAATGCTAAAGCTTTACATCTGATTAACATGGAAATGTCAAACCCTTTGTTCCCTAGATTGTACCAACCGACGGGCGTATTATCAATCAATCAATCAACTTTATTTTTATAGCATGTTTTAAAAACCACAGGGGTAGCCAAAGTGCTGTATAATAAGATAAAAATAGATTAAAACAATAAGAAGAGAAACATACAAAACATACACATACCAGGTTCACAGCAGGTGTGTTTTAAGGTGCCATACAAGACAAAATCACAGTGTGTTAAAAGTCAAAAAATAAAAGTCTGTTTTTAAAAGAGATTTAAAAACAGGAAGGGAGGAGGCCTGTCTGACACTTAAGAGTAAATTGTTCCAGAGCTTGGAAGCAACAACAGCAAATGCTCTGTCACCTCTGAGCTTCAGCCCAGTTTAAGGGACTGTCAGCAGCAACCGATCAGCTGATCTTAGGGATCGGGGTGGGCAGTAAGGCTGAAGCAACTCAGGTAAATATGGTGGGGCAAGATTGTTCAAGCATTTAAAAACAAATAAAAGAAGCTTAAAATTAAGTCTGTAGTGCACAGGAAGGGACACCAAGATTGGAGGTATGTGCTCACGCCTACGGCCCCGAGTTAACAGGCGAGCAGCAGAGTTCTGCACAAGCTGCAGATGGACAAGAGACGTCTGGCTAATGCCTACATACAGTGCATTACAGTAGTCGAGACGAGCTGTGATAAATTAGATTAATTTCTCCAAGTCAGATTTTGAGAGATTGGTTTCACCTTTGATATTTGCCAAAGTTGATAAAAACTTTTCTGAACAACACTGCTGATCTGTTTTTCACATTTAAAATCAGAGTCAAACTTCACCCCCAGGTTGGTGACACAGTCCCTGAGATAAAATGACAGTGAGCCAAGATCTACACTGGGAGAGGGACAGCAACTCGATCCAACCAACATACCTTCTGTCTTGTTCTCATTTAGACTAAGGAAGTTAAGAGAAAACCATGCTTTAATATCATTACAGTGTGCAAGTTGCTGGACTGTGTCGGTTTGTGACAAGGGAAAATGGATCTGGCAATCATCAGCATAGCAGTGAAATGAAATGCCATATTTCCTAAAAACAGAGCCAAGGAGGAGAAGGTAAAGAGCAATAAAAGAGGGCCAAGGATTGATCCCTGGGGGACCCCATATGGAAGAGGACCTGTGGAAGACATAAAATTGTCCATTTTTACACAGAAACTTCTATTAGTTAGGTAGGACCAAAACCAATTAAGGACGACACCCCTAATGTCCACATAGTGCTCAAGACGAGAGATTAAGATGTTGTGATAAACAGTGTCAAATGCAGCAGACAAATCTAATAGCACTAAAACAACAAACTTTCCAGAGTCTGTGTACAAGAATATATCATTTGAAACACTCAAAAGTGCACTCTCTATACTGTGAAGGGCTTTGAACCCAAAAATGGGAAAATAGAGCAGCAACTTGTGGAACACAAGATGCAGGTACACATTTTTGGTACAACAGCTTCTCAGATTGTTGCAACCTTTGCACTTCATAAATGTGCAACAGATTTTGAAGCTGACTTTGGTCCAGAAGTTGCCAAAACAGCAAAGAAAAACATTTATATTGATGATTGTCTAAAATCAATGACGGATGAAGACACAATCACTCTTTGTGCTGACTTAAAGAGTATGTTGGCAAAGGGTGGATTTCGACTAAGTGGTCCAGCAACAGCAGGAAGTTGTTCAGCTCAATTCCTGAAGAGTAAAGAGCACAAAGTTTTCAACATCTGGATTTGGATGCAGACAACTTCCCATTGGATAGGGCTTTGGTAATTCAGTGGTGTGCTAAATCAGATCAGTTCAAGCTCAAGATTAATGTCAAGGAGAGGTCACTCGCTACAGTAGGTTTGCTGTCACTCATCAGTTCCATTTTTGACCTGTTGGGTTTTCTGACTCCTGTAATACTGCTAAAAAAAATCCTGCAGGATCTTAAAGGTATAAAGATCTGCCAGAAAACATTGTTAAGAGTTGTCAGAAGTGGATGTCAAAATTGCAACAACTTGAAAAGTTTGGAGTTGACAGATGTGTCAAAGTTAAGCAGTCTGGTGTCCCGGTTTTCACACAACTCCATAATTTTTCTGATGTAAGTGAAGATGCTTAGGGAACAACAAGCTACTTACTGCTTTGCTTAAATACTTGAACAGCAGTGCTTAAATACTTGAACAGCGAAAACGCAAGATTCAAGACTTTTGTTGCTAAGAGTGTCTCAGCAATTTTGGAGAACTCTCAAACATCACACTGGATATACATCAGTACCACTATGAACCTTGCTGACTGTTTCTAGAGGACAGACTGTTGAAGCATTCTTGAAGAATGAAACACGGCTTTCAGGACCAAGTTTCTTGCTCAATACACAAGATCAGTGGCCCAAGTATCCAGATCCTTGAATGTTGGATATCAATGACCTAGAAGTCAGAGGAGTTGTTGAAGCTCATGTCATTGAGGCACAAGAGCCCAAAGATCCAATGCACCAGTTGCACTATTGCTTGGTTTCTAAACTGAAAAGGTTGCTCAAGGCACTAAAATCAAAAGTAAAGGAAACAAGCAGAGAAGGCAAAGTGAGTCAGCTTGAGAAGGCCTTCAAAGAAGCAAATTTAATGTGCAAAGACTTAAGTGATGCAGAAATACAGATTTAGAAGTACTGTCAGACAACACTTCAGTGAAGCGATGCTAAATACACAGACGAGTGAAAAGGAGTCGCTCATTGCTGTGGTTGAATCCAGTTTTTCAAGATGGAGTCTTGAAAGTTACAGGAAGGTTAACTCGAACAGTGATGTCGAATGGCTTCAATCAACCAGCCTTCTTAGCAAAAGGCTCAACCACTATAAAGCTAATGCTGAGACATGTCCATGAAGTTACAGCTCATGAGTGACGGAATCACATTCTGGATTCCTGAAGCTAATGGAACTATCAGGAGAATGTTGTTTAAGTGTGTGACTTGCAAGAAATTTCACGGAATGAAAGTTAAGGGTTTTGTCTGAGGATCCCCTTTCCAATAAAGACAGAGTTGGTTATTTTGGCCTGTTCTTGGTGAAAAGAGGAAGAGGACATAAAAAGATATGGTGTCATATTCAAGTGTCTTACCGTAAGAGCTGTGTATTTGGAAATTGCTTCTTCACTTGACACTGATGTCTTCAGATGATTCCTCGCTAGAGAGGACAAGTCAAAGAGATGTACTCTGATAACAAAACCAACCTTTGGTCTGCTGACAGTGAGTTGAGGAACTCTATACCAAAATGGAACACCTCTAAGATCACTAAGAATCTGCAACAGGTGTTTACAGTGGCATTTCAATTCTCCCACTGGATCTCACCACAAAGGCAGTTAGGAGCGACTAATCTGTTTGGTGAGAAAAATTAGCAACATCACTGTGTGTTATGTGCTTTGGGCACATCTTAAATATTGTTTTTGCTGTTTTTATAATTTGGGGGGTTTATTAATCTTTTGTAATTAAGATTTGATTATTTTAACCTGTGGGCTGTTTTTTTTCACCCGCCTACAAATAGGCTGGTCTTCAGAAGCAAGAGGAGCTTGTCAGGGGTTGGAGTTTGTGGGCTTCCTTCCCTCTTTCCAGCCTGCTCGCTTGCTCGCTCGCGCTACCACCTCCAGGATGCGTCGCTCAGGGACACGGGGACTGTGAGGGTTTCTGTTTTTTTCACAGACATGGCTGCTGAGGAATCAAACTCTTTAAGAAATAGCCTTTAAAAATAAAATGTAATGTAAAATGTTTGAACCCTCTCTTTTGACTCTGTGTCCTCAAATATGTTGAGCCCTTTTTTGGAAGTAACACTGTGAAAGAACAAATGTTAGATGAAGAAGGTCTTCATACCTTTCTATGTGAAGCTGAGGCTATCATAAACAACAGACCCAATCACCAACGTGTCTTCAGACCTCAACGACTTAGAAGCTCTGACTCCTAATAATAAGTTACTTAAGGTCGAGCCTGAGTTACCACATGGAGGTTTTAATAATGATGAGCAGAAAATTAACCACAGATGGCAACAAGTTTTAAAGACAGATCTTGCCTCATTGGTTAACACTTAGCACAACATTTCTCCTAGCATTACCCCTCACCCCCACCACCAACAGCATCACTTATCCCCTCATGAAGGTCACAGCATATACTAAATTAAATTAAATATCTGTATGGTCTGTATGTGTTCGCTTGTTACCAATTCACTGTGGCCTGGGGAGATGCTAAAGTAGATAGATCATCACCCTTCCTCCCACCGGACCACTTCTCCAACCTCCCCGGAACATTTGTATCTAAAATTTAATGTTGTATTAATTGTGTATCAAAAAACTGATGCATACATTCTGTGATGCCAGGAGTCAGCAGGAGACACATGACTTTTTCATGCAACTTTGATGCGTTCTGGACATGTTTCTGCATGAACAACATGTTTGTGCGTTGTCATTGCATTAAATTTTCACATTTAGTTAACATACAAATAATATTTAAACAACATGTATGCTACAAATAAATAACTTGTTCATTACATGTTGTTTGAAATGCAAATTTCATGTGTTTAATGCCCTTTTTGGTTAACTGCACTTTCTTGCAGTTTGATGTTTCATGTTTCTTCTCATTAGCTGTTCAGAGCCAGAGCTAAACCACTTTAGCGAAAAGAGGAGGGGCCTCTGTTTCTCCGCTTCAATAATTTATATTTTAATACAGTAAATATTCGTAGACTTTGTGTCTTCTCATGGAGTATGCTGGAGCCTTTACAGTGCCTACTCTTGTATTCGGTAATGTTGTTTTACTCTCAGTCATCCAGGATATGGTAAATCCAAATCAGGTTAAAAAAGAAAAACGACTGAACTTCTATTCTGTAGCTGTCTTTTTAAATTTTATTTATTTATTTATTGTATACAGAACTTTGGCCAACAACAGTTGTTTTTAAATGCGCTTAACACATAATTTTGATTTGATTTGATTTGAATGGGTTTTTGTGCAGTGCGTAAAAACAAATCTGACATTCTGAGCAGCGAGAACACCAAGATGTAGTAAAAACATTTGTCTGTGTGCTGGTTTACCGTCACCTTCATCAATTATGAAAATCAAAGTCTACACTGTAGATGCTACAGTCTTCAATGACCAGCAGTGAAGTGAAGGAAAGTTAGAGTTAACCTGTAAACCTGGGGACGTTTTGTCCACTCAAAGAAACAAAAGCAAGCCTTCATCTATTTCACAGCTGTTCAAGTATTTTAAGTAAGACAGTCTTTCATTTTACTAGTTGTGTTTAACATTTATTTAAACAATCAACTTGGTGCATTTTTGTCTGAGTAAAATAAACCGAGTTACGTAACAACTGTCATATCTAAATTAAAGTTGTTCAAATTGTGTATACCGAAACAAGACCATGGAGCCAACTGTTTTCACAATCAAACACCAGCTTTACGACACGGATTAGATCCTGGGCTGCAAAACGATGTTCCTGCCAGCCCAGAACACATAGACAAATCGAGCCTTACTTCATGGTGATCCTCCACGATCCAAACTGGCAGCTTTTGGTAGAACCTTTTCCGCAGAGTAGAGCTCATGGTGACAAATGGTTTCGTCCAGTTACAGAAAGTAAGACTGACCTACTGTCGGAACCTTCCCCCGACTGGAAAACTTCAGTTAAAAAATGCCTTAGCGGAAACAATCCAGCACTTTTTTAGCTCCGGGTAGAAACAAGATGGACGATAAAAAAAGATTCCTGGTGCTGCGCTTTATAATAATAATAATAATAATAATAATAATAATAATAATAATAATAATAATAATAATAATAATAATAATAAGAAGAAGAAGAAGAAGAAGAAGAAGAAGAAGAAGAAGAAGAAGATTTTTTGATTTTTAACAAAACATTTATTTACATTTGTCAATAAACTTTGTTAGAGTACATGAACTAATAAAACAATAAATATTTACATTAATAACTTATTATAAATTAGTTCATTTTCATATGAAATGGTGCACAGTACATTCTTAAAACTCCACAATTTTAAAAAACTATTTAAATTCCCGGTGGCTCTGTGGAAACAAAACTCTAACCTCAACCTCGCCTTAACATTACACTTCCACAGAGCCACGACATTAAGTTGAGGTCCAGCCTGCAATTTGTCTCTTCGTGTTATATAAATAGACATTTTTGCTTCTGCAATTAAATAATTTAAAATCCGGGATTTAAAACTAGTGTTTTTACTGTAATGCACACCGTTGATAAAAACAGAATGGGTAAAAACTACGCCAAAAAGGCTAAAAATCCTCATTAAAAAAATTAAAAAACCATTCAGATGTGCACAATCCATAAAACCACTCTCAAACAAATTACAAAAAGGACACTCATTTAAAACCCCAGGACTGATGACCGATAAAAACGAGTTTGTGGCAATGGCTCCGTGTAATATCCGCCATTGCAGGTCACCAGTCCGTTTCTTTATGGGCGGTTTATAAAAGGTCCTCCATTGCGGGACTTGCCCCTTGAATTTGTCGCGCCACACGCTTACGGCCCTTTCTTTCAGTGTTCTTCTGTTAATGGTCTTCACACACTGTCTGTATAATGCTTTCGGTGCAGCATTGTTGAGCTCCATTCCTGGAGCCACCGATCGCAAGAGGGGACCACCATCCTCTTTAAAATCTGGCTCCACAAACACTCCTGGATACGGGTCCCTCGGGTCAGGAGAGCACTCTCCGTTTGCGTATTGCTGCAGGAGTATCCTCTCTGCAGCACTCAGTATCTCCTTCACCCGCTCCAGATATCGGCGAACCAGTCTGGCGGACCGGACCCTGAACACCTCGCCGACCTTCTGGACGTCAGAGAGGTCCGTCCCGGCCACTCGCACCAGCTGCCGCATGGTCACCGTCCCAGATCTGGTCATGGCTTAGCCAATTCCGGGGACGCCGCTATCCTCGACGGCCAGTCTTGCCCCGCACACCATCGGCTCTTCTAAAAGCCAATGCAGAGAGTGAAACGTTTCCGCTCTTTTCAATTTAAAAAAAGCACAGGATTTAAAAACACTCTGATAAAACTGGGGCAACCCTTTAGTCTTTAAAACACTAAGATCGGTTAAAAACAGAGTAGCATCCAGCCCCAGAGAATTTACACGTCTTAAAATGCAGCTGGCCACGTCTCTCCATACAGGAGATCCTGTCAGGTATTTTTGGATAAACTGCATCCTAACAGTAGCTGTTCTA
>NC_051449.1:24788345-24799230 GCF_001649575.2 Kryptolebias marmoratus
GTTTTCCGTACAATTAAAATCCCCTCCTATAAAAACATAGTCCTCAGACCCACAATCGCCCAACCTCTCCCCAGCTTTCTCTAAAAAACGCTTCTTCTCTGCATTGGTAGTAGGAGCATAAATATTTATAAAAACTATACTAAAAGAGTCGAACTTTGCCTTCACTAAAAGGCACCTCCCCTGGATGACGTGTTCGACTTTCATCGAGTTTGGGGTGAAAGCTCTTGAAAATAAAAAACCCACCCCTGCACTCTTGGAGGTGCCGTGACTTAAAATCACCTCCCCCCTCCACTCTCTGGCCCAGTCTGTCTCTGTTAATTGGTCGCTATGTGTTTCTTGTAAATAAATAACATCTATTTTCTTCCGGTTCAGTGTCTGATATATTAATGCCCGTTTTTCAGCCTCCCTCGCCCCGTTAAGATTCAATGTTGCTATTTTAAAAGAATCCATAATGGGGGAAAGGCTAAAAACGTAAAACCAAAACACTATAAAAACATACTACTAATAATAAAAAGTTACTGTGCATCATGTAAAATCAAAGCTGCTTTCTAACTTTCGTCATGATCTTTTTTAATCTGTAGACCTCAGCATCAGTAAGACCCGATTCTTCCTTGTTGCTCACATAATATTTTGCTGAAAAATAAAAGACCCTTAGGCTAGGAAAATGGCTCTCTATTTTTACTCCTCTAAAACCTTTTGTTTGATCTAAAAAAGTTTTAAAAGATTCTGCGGGATATCTCGGCTCTTTAAAATTCGATTTTGTGATTGATATCTCGCTGGCGTCACATAGCCAGCTCTCGTTATCACTGCTGTCCGTTACCCCCCTCCTTTCTATAGCCATTTTGCTCACTTGTTTGCTAGCCCTTTCTGCAGTCTTTACATTTTTTCTCTTGCTTCTCCTCTTTTGCGGGGTCGAAGCCTCCATTTCCATTACCTCGTCTGTCTCACTCTTGTCTCCCTCCACCCTAACCGTCATAGCCTCCACCACCCTGTCCTGTCCCTCTGTCTGTCTGTCTACCTGCACCTCTCCCTTTTCTCCCTGACCTCCACACCCAGTGTGTTCCTCATCACCTCTTTCCCTCTCCTGCTCTCCCTGCACTCTGTCTCCCTCCACCCCTCCACCTTCACCCTTATCACCATTTACCCCATCACCATTCACACCGTCACCACCATCATTCACACTATCACTACTCAACACCGTACCTCCATCCTTACTCACACATTCACTCGTGTCCACTCTTTCCACCGTCGATACCTCACCGGTATCTGCCTCCTTCTCCTCCTCCGCAGCAGTAGCGGGTTCCTCCGCAGCGGCGGGGTCCTCCACTACCGCCGTAGCCTCCGCCTCAGCGGCAGCGGCAGCGGGCCTCCCCGCAGCTGCCGCGGGTTCCTCCGCCGTGGCTCCAGGTTCCTCCACGCCCCCAGCCTCACCAGTTGTGCTCCCCGCCTGCCCGGCAGCAGCAGCTGGCTGCTGCTTCGCCGAGCCCGGCGGGGCCGGTGCGGCCCTGTCAGGGCACATTTTAACAATGTGCCCCTCCAGACCACAACCGAAGCACTTCATGTTTGACGATGTTGCGAACAACATGTAGTCGAACTCATCAATCTTAACATGAAAGCGAAGGTTCAACTCCTCGTCACGCTTGTTCAGTATCATGAACAGTTGTCTCCTGTGAGAGACAACATGTTTTAACAGCGGTGACTTGCACCCTGAAAGCACTTTTTTTATCGGTGACACCACCTTACCGTGCCTCGATAGTTCCCCTATCAAAAATGCATCGCTAATAAACGGTGGAACATTTGACAGGGTCACCCGAGTGGCTGGCATCGTGAGTGGCGACACCTGGAAGAAGGTCCCGTTAATAGAGATCCCTTCCTCCACCAGACGCTGAGCCTGCTCCACCTTATCCACAAACAATACCACCGCACCATTCATTCGGGCCGCCGATCTTATGGCCCCGTGCCCGATTACCTGCCCCACCGCCAAACTTCCTCCACCACCATGGCGTCGTCAGACGCCGGGCCAGCCAGGCACGCCTGACGGCCGCCCCCAAAACCCAACAAACAAACCCTAAAAACGTGTCAAACTAACTCAAAAACACAACTAGACAATTAACATAAACACCAAGTGAAAAAACAGTAGGAAAAAAACAAAGATAGAAAAGATACGCAATCAAACGCGCTCTCGCTCCTCTTCCGCTCTCCACTCACCCTATTCTCAGAAGAAGAAGAAGAAGAAGAATTAATCGACTAGTTGTACCCATATTTGGCGGTTTCAGTCTAAGACAAATAAAACAAATAAAGTAATAGCAGTAGTAATAGAGCACTAAAACTGACGGGGGGAGAAGAGATACTAATGTATTTTTTAATATGTTATTATTTCAAACCTTTATTTTACCAGGAAAGAAATCCATTAATAATTGTTTTAACAATAATGCCCTGACCGAGATAAGAAGTGGCACGATATGCAAACAAGCCATTACATTTACAGCAACAGTTTTAATAACAGTAACAGTAATATTAAAGTATTTACAACAAAATATAAAATACAACGCAAGTTTTAAAAATTTCACGTTAGCATTAAAAATACAAACTAAAGGTCACCAATCAATT
This sequence comes from Kryptolebias marmoratus, assembly GCF_001649575.2. Taxonomy (NCBI): domain Eukaryota; kingdom Metazoa; phylum Chordata; class Actinopteri; order Cyprinodontiformes; family Rivulidae; genus Kryptolebias; species Kryptolebias marmoratus. The sequence continues at coordinate 24,790,956 of NC_051449.1, forward strand.
TGGGAATATCTTACTTTGGATGAACCCTTGTTAACCATGTACTCACCGAGCCAAATCAAGGAGCTTTCTCCCATTCTGTCTTTCATGCCACAGCTACTCCCTGTTCTCTTGTCTAGAAAAAGTGTTGTTGCGCTCGGCTTTTTTTCTTTGTCTGTAACGTTAACAGCAGCACGACCAGCTATCATAATAGGTGTTGTTGTGTGCAACATGCTTACTGGCGTGTTTAACTCAGCTACTGTAATAACTGTCAACATTTTTTCCTCATTCATAAAATGCTAAAATTGGTGCTCCCACACTTGCAACCCTAAGTTGTATGTAAATAAGCCACACCGCCAGCCAATCACAGACTGGCCTTTTTCATCCATTCAAAGCATGCCTTGTACATACTATGCTCAGTTTGATGAAAAACAGCCAATCACAGGCAGTAAATCAAATTACTGCACCATAAGGCGGACGTTTCAAAACGGAAAGTGTTATGAAAGACACGAGAGAAGATAACAAGGTAAATTTTTAAATTTTATAGCCTAAGAATATTTATTTAAGTATACAAATGTATGTCATTACTTATGGTGATTACTTACTGTCATTTTCCCTACTGACAGCCGTTTCCCGTTGCTTTCTCAGCTCTTTATCTTTGGGAAACGTACATAAGTTTGAAAAAAAGTTGGCTAAGCAACTAACAACAATCAGAGTAGTTACTTCGGGCTAATTTAGTTAAACAGGAAAGACTTCTCGGTTGTTTGGAGGCAGGTTTCACTGTAGAAATTCACTATAATATGTGCAGGGACTCATAATATTAGCCACAAAGTCAGCAAATTCCGTTCATATAATGACTGTATAATGGCCAAATACAATACATATTTTTTCGTTTTTACCTGTAAAAGGTAATGCCATCACCTCTGGTTTGAACTGTAAACCAGTTACTATAACTCCATGCAGCATATGAATGAGGAATCTTCTCCGATTGCTCCACTTTGCCACACCCAATATGGCGACGACATTGACGTACGATTCGGCGCTCAATGGGGCGTCTACGTATATATGTCTGTGATTTGTACTACCTTGAGCTTGTCTAAGAACAACATGTAGACTCTTCAAATCTTGATTAGAATACTTCACTCTAATCAAATAGAGAACTCAGGTTTGAAGTGATGAAGTATTGTAGTTTTTAAATGAGTAGATCAAAGATGCTCAAGGAAGTAGAAAATTTCCGCTTTGTAGTTTCCGCTTTGTAACCAATAGTCTCTTTGAAATCACAATGTCAGGGTTTTTATTTTATACTAAAAAGTTGATTGGAATAGTAAAGTTGATCATTTAACTTAACAGTTATTTGTAAAATTACACGTACATATGTATAGATTTTATTTTATGTTGCTTTCTTTCCATTCACTATTTTAATTGTGTGTATTCACAGGTATTCTCAGAAACTGTCTGAGCCACCATTAACACCGTGGATCATGCTGAGCAACACTTCACACTTAAGTGTGCACACTGCACCTGCATGGCAGAGGTAGCTAAGGCCTGGACTCATATCGGTGCCCTACTTTTTAAGCTGGAAGCAACAGTGAGAATACGAGGCAGAAAAACTGTTACAGATGAGCCAGCATACTGGATACTATCTGGCAATCTAAAAAAGATTCATCCAGAAGTAAGCCATAAAATTGACTATAGTACTTCAGCTTCCCAAAAGAAGATACTTGACAAAAAAATCCACACAGAAGTCCCAACACCAGCTTCAAGGGAGACATACATTGCCTTGCAAAAGTATTTGGCCCCCTTGAACTTTTCAGCCTTTTGCCACTTTTCAGGCTTCAAACATAAAGATATACAATTTTTATTATTTTGTGAAGAATCAACAACAAGTGGGACACAATCGTGAGGTGGAACGAAATTTAATGAATATTTTAAACTTTTTTAACAAATAAAAAACTGCAAAGTGGGGCGTGCAATATTATTTGGCCCCTTCACTTTCAGTGCAGCAAACTCACTCTAGAAGTTCAGTGAGGATCTCTGAATGATCCAATATTGTCCTAAATGACTGTTGATGATAAATAGAATCCACCTGTGTGTAATCAAGTCCCCGTATAGATGCACCTGCTCTGTGATAGTCTCAGGGTTGTGTTTAAAGCGCAGAAAGCATGATGAAGACCAAGGAACACACCAGGCAATCCTTGGTAGTGACAGCCATCTCCCCAGTGACTTTACCTGACACGCAGCCCCATATCATCAATGACTGTGGAAATTTGCATGTTTTCTTCAGACAATTGTCTGCATAAATCTCAATGGAATGGCACACAACAAAAGTTCCAGCATCATCACCTTGCCCAATGCAGATTTGAGATTCATCACTGAATATGACTTTCATCCAGTCATCCACAGTCCACGATTGCCTTTCCTTTGCCCAGTGTAACCTTGTTTTTTTTGTTTAGGTGTTAGTGATGGCTTTCTTTTAGCTTTTCTGTATGTAAATCCCATTTCCTTTAGGCGGTTTTTTACAGTTCGGTCACAGATGTTGACTCCAGTATCCACCCATTTGTTCCTCATTTGTTTTGTTGTACATTTTCTGTTTTCAAGCCATATTGCTGTTTTGTTTTGACACTTTGATCTCTTCCTTAGTCTACCAATATGCTTGCCTTTAACCACCTTCCCATGTTGTACTTGGTCCAGGTTTTATACACAGCTGACTGTGAACATCCAACATCTTGTGCAACACTGTGTGATGATTTACCCTCTTTAAGGAGTTTGATAATCCTCTCCTGTTTTTCAATTGACATCTCTGGTGTTGGAGCCATGATTCATGTCAGTCCACTTGTTGCAACTGCTCTCCAAGGTGTGATCACTCCTTTTTACCTGCTTACTAACTGTTGGAGCTATTTATTCTTTACCTTCATTACTTGGAATTTTGTTCACGTTTATTCTTAGCTTACTTTATATTGTTATAAGGTCAATTATAGAACAGGTGAAGAACAGGAAGAACTGTGGGTCCATTTCCTATGAATATAGGGACTGGTATTGTCACAGTCTGCTGTTCCTGCCACGCCCTCTGTTCACAGATCCCAAGACTCAGTAACTTTCCACAGCCTCTCTGCCCATGCCACGCCTCTTGGTTCCACGCCTCCTGTAATCAGCCTCATCATCTCCACCTGGTTCCCACAGTACTAAAGCTCACTCTCTACACCAAGCCAGTGCCAGATTATTGAACGGTTTTCATCTAGTAGATGTCCTGCGATTCCTCACAGTCCATGCCTGCCTTGTTACCCTCGACCCCATGCCTGACTCTCGTCTCTTGCCTGCCCCTTATCGGATACTGACTCGGATACTTGGTAATCGACCCCTCTTCTTCACTCTGGACTTCGCCTTCTGGAATCTACCTTTTTGGATTTGGCTGCAACTCTCTCTCTCCCTGGCTCTGACCCCTTGCCTGTCCCCGGACTTGTCTCATCGCCTAGGCCCCTCATTGAAGACGATGCTGCTTCCAACTCGCAGCCCCCGGCTGTCTTACCTGGTTTCAGCCAAGTCCCGCTCCAGACTGTGAGTGTCACTTCCGGAACTATCGTTCCTACTAGTCTGGGGTTTTCTAATAAAAGGTTAAACCTTTGTCATTGTCTGCTTGTTTTGATTCCACTCATGTCTGGCCTTGTCAGGTATAGGACCAGCCAGGAATGGGGTCCTATACCAGTGCAGAGCAGGAAACAAAAGGAAAGTTTGGATTTATATTGTTTACTTGCCAACTGGATAAATAAACAAAGGCAATCTTCAAGGATTGGATTTCTTTTGCCTGTTTACGAAACCTAACCCTCATTCAGTAGTGGATTGTTTTAACTTTTAAGATGTTTGGTCAGACAAACAATGGCCACTACACTAACAAGCAGATTTAATCTGATGCAGGTGTTTGTAATGAAAATTTGCAGGGTGATTCCATATTTTTTTCCTCAGAATTGAGTGATTCCATAATTTATTCCCTGTGCTTGTTCTAAAAATCTAACTGTTTGACAAGAATCAGTTAGCGGACCCGGAATTTCAGCCTCGACACAGGAGTTGACAGATAACTTGTCTTTATTGAACAGCAAGGAGAATGCTACGCGTAGCAGGTGGACCTCTGATCGCCGCTCTGAGAAGAGATGAGATAGTTTTGTTATCCACACGAAAACCAGGAAGTAACCACGGACTGAGGAGGTTACACTGACCTGGATGGTGGTGTGACGGGGACCGGGACCCGATCCTTGAAGGATAGCGGCTGAGAGATGTCCAGGAACGGGAGCGAGGATTAGCGCCTCCGAAAGGTAGGCCGCGGGGGCAAAACTTAACTCTTGGTCGGACGGGCAGGGGTCGAAGCTGGGAGATCCAGAAACAGGCAACGGGACCAGGGGGGCAGGCGAGAAATCCAAGACCAGGTCACAGGCAGGGGTCGATGTCCAGAAATCTGAAAACCAGCAAGTATCTGACAGGGGCAAGGCGTAAGGGAAAATCCAAGAGACGTGAGCAAGGTCGAGGCACAGGAAGTCAGTCTGTGATCGCTGGAGAATTACTTGCTGGTGGGCTTTCATAAACTGGCACTGGAGGAGAGCAGAGAAGGAGAATATATAGAGCACAGCCCAGGTGTAGGGGAGGTAATCAACAGAGGACACAGGTGACGAGAATGAACATGATTATCACTGGAATGAGGCATGGCATGGCAAACACAGGCAAGATTATTACACTGTTACTGGCTACCGCAATTATTTTTCTTGATTTCTTAAAGCCAGAAAATCGCCATTTGAAATGCCTTTAGTTGTTTGCCATGTCTGTGATCTGCTTTTTTTTCTACAAAATTAAACAACTGAAGGAACATCCTCCAAAAACTGGTGATTCCATCATTTTTGCCAGGGGTTGTAGCTCCTGATGCGACAGGATCAGATTAAACCAGCAACACTTGAAATCACCCAAAAGAAACCTAAACACAGATTCTCTTCTTTCATTAAATAGATGGAGATTACTGTTCCGTGTGAACGCAGTAATACACAGTAGCAGTTCAACCACAAAGCTACACTGATGCTAGCAAGCCATATTGTTTATATTAATAGCTTTACATCATTTTACAGTAAACTACTGAACACTCTCTGCTGCTAAATAAACACTTCTGAAAAAGGGATTCTGGTATGGATTTATTTTGATTCTAGAGAACAGCTAAACTCACCTTAAGGACAGTGTGAATCAGTCATACTATGGCTAATTAGCATCAGCTGGGCAGCACCCTGACCCTGCAAGGCTAAGCGGTTTAGACGATGAAGGGATGGATGGAATATAACTTGACTTATAACTGCTGTTGGATTTAACTGCAATTACTACAATAAATCACAAAAAAGGGAAGTGAATTAACTGAGAAAACTCAATCCTGCTGTCACAAAGCTGCTGCTATCTTATGATTACATTCTACAATTAGCTACAGGCTGACCCCCTAACACTGTTTACATGGAGCAGAAACCAGAAGTAGTGTTTTTATACAATTTGCTTCACCTGTGCTGGTGTAAGGGCTTCGTGATGATAAATGAATAAACTCATATAAACTAAGGCAAAATTAACCAGTTGTGTGAAATAAACTGCAATGAGTGTGCGCTACCAAAACTTGGCGTCATTTATGGAGACAACGGAAGAGCTATGGACAACATTAGCCCTGTGTTGTTGCTGTTTTTTAAACTTATGGGGATTCTCCTGAGACTTCAGGAAGAGAGGCGCAGTGGATGAAATGCCCTGGATGCCACAATTGTTGCACGAAGTAGGACAGCTGTTATCAACGTTGCAGGATAAGCTAATGCTGTTGTTTATAGTCTCATTACTTCACTACCATTCCAAAATTGTATATCGTCAACCTGAACATTCCATGTAAGTTTGTCTATTTATGTTCCCAGGTATTTGTATGAATCCACCTGGGCAATACTGTAATTATGGATGACCGCCGGTGAGTGGTTTCCAACTTTTTATGTGTTTTTTGAACACTCAAAATCAGGAAATATTCTTCACACCATTGAACAAACTTTGGATCACCTGTCTGTAGGTTTATAGATCTGATGAATCTGAGATGAGAGACAGAACAGCCAGAGGGAGAATGGCTACATCATCAGAAGATTTAAACATGTAGTTATTGGGTGGATTACTGAAATGATTGGGATGGAGGACCCATAACTTTAGCCAGACTACAAACAAAGTGTTAACGGGTTTATTGTGAATTAGAGTTTTGGAAAGGAACCACCAACAGCAGGACCATGATCCTCTGAGGACAGAGAAACAGGTTGGCGGCTTGAATTGATTCAGAAGGATGATCGAGGGTTCAGAAAAACTGCCACTAACCTTTTCGGAGCTCGTGAGCTGTGAGCTGTGAGCTGAGGTCCCGTTCCTTCAGGCAATGGTGGGGCGGGGACCGGAGAGGTGACTAATCTCCCTTTGAGATTGAATGGAGGGAAAAAACGGGACTCGGGATCCAAGAGGGAGAAACAGGGTCAGCACCAGGGAGGCAGAGGCAATCTTCTCTGTGGTGTCATGTCCTCATCAGCAAATAGCTCCTCAAGGGCAGAGAGCTTTGGCTTCTTCTGGAAACAAGAAGAAGAAGAAGAAACAATCAGAATAAATGCCAACCATTTAATTTTGTTCTGAAAATGGAATGGGGGTGGGGGGACAGGATGTCTTTTTGTAACTTTATTTTACCGGTGTTGCTACTTACCAGCTTTACAGTCTTCATCAGACAAGCTGTCGCTTCAAGATCCTGCTCCATCTGCTGCGCCTGGATCATCCATCCATCCATCTATGCATTCATTATCTAGCGCTTATCCAGGGTTGGGTCGCGGGGCAGCAGCCTACGCAGAGAGGCCCAGACTTCCCTCTCCCCAGCCAATTGGGCCAGCTCCTCTGGGGGAATCCCAAGGCGTTCCCAGGCCAACTGAGAAACATAGACCTTCCATCCTGTTTTGGTCTTTCCCTGGACCTCCTCTCGGTGCGACATGCCCGGAACACCTCACCAAGGAGGCGTCCAGGAGGCATCCTAATCAGATGCCCAAGACACCTCAACTGGCTCCTCTTGATGTGGAGAAGCAGCAGCTCTACTCTGAGCCTCTCCCGGATGACCGACCTTCTCACACTATCTCAAAGGGAGAGCCCAGACACCCTGCGGAGAAAAACTCATTTTAGCCGCTTGTATCCACGATCTCATTCTTTTGGTCACTACTCAAAGTTTGTGACCATAGATGAGGGTAGGAATTTAGATCGACTGGTAAATCGAGAGCTTCACCTTTTGGCTCAGCTCTCTTTTAACCACTACAGATCAGTACAGCACCCGCATCACTGCAGATGCAGCACCAATCTGCCTATCGATCTCTCGCTTCATTTTTCCCCTATTTGTGAACAAGTCCCCGAGATACCTAAACACCTCCATTTGGGGCAGGACATCTTCCCCGACCCAGAGAAGGCACTCTACCCTTTTCTGTCTCAAGACCATGGTCTTGAAAAAGGAGGCACTGATCCTCATCCCGGCCGTTTCACACTCGGCTGCGAACTGATCCAGCGAAAGAGATCACGATTTGATGAAGCCAATAGGACCACATCATCTGCAAAAAACAGCGACGCAATCCCAAGGCCACCAAAACGGATACCCTCAACACCTTGGCTGCACCTTGAAATTTTGTCCATAAAAATTATGATCAGAATTGGTGACAAAGGGCAACCTTGGCGGAGTCCAACTCTCACCGGAAATGAGCCTTACCTCCTGCCAGCAATGCGGACCAAGCTCTGGCACCGGTTGTACATAGACCTAACAGCCTGTATCAAAGGGCCTGGAACCCCATACTCCTGGAGTACCTGCACAGGCCTCCCTGAGGGACATGGTCGAACGCATTCTCCAAGTCCACAAAACAAAGGTAGACTGGTTGGGCAAACTCCTAAGCACCCTCCAGTACCCTGCTGAAGGCATAGAGCTGGTCCAGTGTTCCACAACCAGGACAAAAACCACACTGCTTTTCCTGAATCCGAGATTAGACTATCTGAAGGACTCTCCTCTTCAGAACCCCTGAATAGACCTTATCAGAGAGGCTTAGGAGTGTGATCCCTCTGTAGTTGGAACACATTCTGCGGTCCCCCTTTATGAATAGGGGGAACACCACTCCGGTCTGCCAATCCAGGGCGGCTGCCCCTGATGTCCACGCAATATTGCAGAGTTGTGTCAACCATAACAGCCCCACATACTCATACTTTGCTGTTGCATCTCTCTCACTCCCCCCCTCCCCCCTCCCCCCTCCCTCCTCCTTCC
>NC_051449.1:24799389-24801761 GCF_001649575.2 Kryptolebias marmoratus
GTACCATTTAGAAATTCGGTACTGTTTAGTTTAGCTTTATCTTCCTGTACACTTAGTTTAGTTCTGTACATTTAGTCATGCTTAGATCTGTTTAGTTTAGCTACTATTTTTGACTGTCTTAGCTCATGCTTAGATATGTCTGGTTTTACTTCGGGTATATAGCGGGCCTGGGATACTTTTAGATAGATCGGTACCGTTAGTTTTAGTTTTAGCTTAGTTTAGTTCTGTACATTTAGTCATGCTTAGATCTGTTGGTTTAGCTTAGCTTATTTAGACAATTAGTTTGCGGCAGCCACCACCGGGCCATCTCCGGCCGTGATCGCCTCCAAGTCTCTTCCAGCCACGACCGCCTCCAAGTCATCTCTGACCATGTCCGCCGCCAAGTCCTCACCGTCTGCTTCCACATCACTCCCGTTACTGGCTTCTTCCACGTTTCACCTGGCTTCATCCAAGTTTTCTCCCGCCGAACTTCTGGATATAACTTCACAAATTCGAAGACTGTTTTCTTTGTTAAAAAATAACCCGGAACCAAGACACAACATTCTCACCTGTAATATAATTGAAAATATTCTTCTGTCACGACCAGGACTCATCTGCATTCCCATGTTCATAAACTTTTTAAATGAAATAACACAGTTAAAAGGACAATTATTCAACGCACCCATGATAACCAGCCCCCCAAGTCCACTCTGTCACCCAAGCCTGCTGAAACAGTCTCTCCAGTGCCGCTCACAGAAACGTCTCCAGAGCTGCTCGCAGCACCTCCAGCCACGTCCCCGGAGTCGCTTTCTGCAGTGCCGCTCTCAGCACCTTCAGTCTCATCTCCAGAGCAACCCACTGCGTCTTCATCGCCCTCTGCAGAGCCTCCAGCGCCCTCTGCAGAGCCCTCTGAGCCTCCAGTGCCGGTCCCGCGGACCCCTCAGCCTCCTGTGCTGCTCACAGACTCTCTAGGGCGGCTCACAGTCCCTCAGCATTGCCTGCAGTATCTTCAGTTCCGCTCTCAGCGCTGCCTGCAGTGCCCCCAGTCCCACAGTCTCCAGCGCCCTTTGCTGATTCCCCACAGTCTCCAGCGCCATCTGCAGAGTCCCCACAGTCTCCAGCGCCCTCTGCAAAGTCCCCACAGTCTCCAGCGCCATCTGCAGAGTCCCCACAGGCTCCAGCGCCCTCTGCAGAGTCCCCACAGTCTCCAGCGCCCTCTGCAGAGTTCCCACAGTCTCCAGCGCCCTCTGCAGAGTCCCCACAGTCTTCAGCACTCTCTAAAGAGCCTGCAGAGCCCTCAGAGTCTGCCAAGCCATCCTACGTCTCAGTGGGGGTGCTCCACCATCCTTCGTCTCCAAATGCTTGTTTCGATCCTCAAACGCTTTGATCCTCAAATCCAGCCTCATTCTCCTCCAGCAGTTTTCCGTCCGACAATGGTTCATCCCCCTCCTTCAACTCCACCTCAACCCCGCGGCCGTGGACCACGTCGTGGCCGTGATCACCAAACTTGTTCTCCCAGATCTCAGCGCCATTCTCGAGCCTGTCAGCCTTAGAATGTAAACCCGTCTACATCTCAGCTGTCCTCTTCAGACCTCTCAACACGCCCACTTTTCTGTCCTGGACAGTCGCTTGCCTCCAACGCTCCATGAAATCTTTCTATAATTCTCAACATGGCTCCCCAATTTCGGGGCACCGGTTTTTATCAATACCACATTCTCTTCGCTAACCAAGCAGCTTACAACAATTCAATCAGGGTACGTACTGGGGTTCCCTCGATTCCAAATTATACTGACGCATTTTCGCCGCCCGCGCATCTCTTTCCTGTAATCTTTGCGGAGCTCCATCCGTTATCACCCTCTGTGTTTGTCTGTCATCCCGTATTTCTTTCATCTCCTATCGTCTGTCCTCCACTGCCCCTCCTCCTCGTATTATCCCAAGCTCCCGTGACACCCGTCCTTTGGTCAAATCCCTAACTCACACGGGCATTGACAAAAGGGGCTGCCCCGTCCTGTACCAAAGAGGCAGGGTGATATGTAATAATTTTATTGATCTCGGCTGCACAAGTTCCAGCTGCAGGATGCTGTATGCCTGTTCCTTCTGCGGCGGCGCCCATGCAAGAAACTCCTGCCACCACAATCCCACCTCCTCTGCAGATTGACCAGGCTGCCCTCTCTCCACTCCAACGGACTTACCATTAGACTGCGGATGGTACCCTGATGTGAGACTCACCCCAGCCCCCAATCCCTTGCAGAAGTTACGCCATACCTGAGACGTAAATTGAGGACCTCTGTCAGAAACAATGTCCACTGGGATCCCATGGAGACGGAACACTTGGTGCGTGATTATTTCGGCTGTCTCAGAAGCAGTGGGAAGCTTAGGGAGTGGAACAAAGT
>NC_051449.1:24801979-24802981 GCF_001649575.2 Kryptolebias marmoratus
GAGAGTGTAGCCAATCCAGTACTCTAGGTCTTACAGCAGCGGGGACATAAATCTTGCCGAGAGGACCTCCTCCTGGGTCAGGTTCAGCCCGTTGGGCCTCCTGAATCTCCCTCTCAATATCCCATGTGAGGGCTCCAATGATCAGGGATGGGGAGAGTATCGGCTCCTCTTGCTCTGAGGAACTCTCCCGGGACCAAAGCCTAGATAGGGCATCTGGCTTGACGTTCTTGGTTCCAGGTCTGAAAGTAATGGAAAAATTAAATCTTCCAAAAAACAGGGACCACCTAGCCTGTCGGGGGTTCTACCTCTTGGTTGTTTGAAGGTAAGCTAGATTTTTGTGGTCCGTCCATATGATAAATGGGACCTCGCTCCCCTCCAGCCAATGTCTCCATTCCTCCAATGCTAATTTAATGGCCAGTAGCTCCCTATTACCGACGTCGTAGTTTCTCTCGGCCGAAGTTAGACGCCGAGAGAAATATGCACACGGATGGATTTTATTGTCTTCTGTAGACCTTTGTGACATGACGGCCCCTACCCCTGTATCTGATGCGTCAACCTCTATGATGAACTGTAGTTTTGGATCAGGGTGACGAAGTATTGGGGCCGAAACAAAGCGAGCTTTCAATTCGCTGAAAGCCGATTGTGCTGCAGGTGACCAGCTGAAGGATTGTTTGGTGGACGTGAGTTGTGTGAGAGGGGTTGCAATCTTACTGTAATCCTTAATGAATCTGCGGTAGAAATTGGCGAAACCTAGAAATCTCTGGAGTTGACGACGGTCGGTGGGAGTGGGCCAGTCTGCGACAGCTCGGATCTTCTCAGGGTCTGTCCGATAAAAACCCTGCCCAAAAATAAAACCCAGAAAGTTGACTGTGGTCACACTGAACTCACATTTTTCTGCTTTGACGAAGAGTTGGTTTTCTAGGAGGCGTTGCAAGACTGCTTTTACATGGCTCTGATGTTGTACTGGATCCTGTGAGAAAATGAGGATATCATCAAGATAAA
>NC_051449.1:24804454-24809606 GCF_001649575.2 Kryptolebias marmoratus
CCCTGCTTTAAGTTCCATAACTTCTGCGTAATTTCGGTATCTGTATATTTAAGTCCAAACGTCTGTTCAAAATCCTCAATAAACTGATCAAAGGAGGTTAATTGAATGGCCCGAAAACTGTATCTAGCCTCTGCCCATCTTAGTGCCTTATCGCGAAGAAGCCCAATTACGTACGCGATTTTTGCTGGACCATCGGCAAAAGATTGTGGCGAACGAGCAAATACTAAATAACATTGTAAGAGGAAACCTGCACACTTACCGATCTCCCCCGAAAAAGGCTCGGGAGTCGGCGAGGGAACCTCACGAAAATGTCCGGAAGTAAATACCGGAAGTGATGTGGCTGAGGAAGCGGATACGGAAGGGGACTCGGTAATGGTGGGAACCAGTGATGGCAATTTCTGATGAATCTCTTGAGTTAGCAAAGTTAATTGGTCCAAACGACCCGTTTCGGTTTGTTGCCTTTCGCACAGCGCATTAATCAGGGATTCTTGTCGACCGAGTTCTGAGGCTGTTTTAATGCGTTCTGACTGAGTACGGATTCCCGCCATCTTTGCGGTGAATCTCTTGCCTACGTATACTATCCGCAGCTTTAACCCGCGTCTTGGAAACCGGTTGTCTACGCAAAAGTAGTTTCCTTTAACCGGTTGGTGCTGGTTTCGACTCACTCTGGACATTTTGGTTTGGCTGGAGCATACTGTCATAACTCGGGAGGTTCTGTCCAGAAGAGCGAAACCAAGACCAAACACGGAGACGGAAGTAAAGGTAAGTGAGTTTATTTACAGGGTGAGACTATATACAGTGGGCGGTATCCGGGCGGTCTGCAAGAGAAGGAGAGCTAGGTGAGTCTCGGGTACAAGTCTTGATCCAAACGGTAGCAAGAAGGTGGTTATAATGTCTCTTTGTTTGCTTACAGATCCAAGAGGTGAATGCGGTGCCGATGAGAGGAGGAGCGGTTTCCAGGAGTTCCAAGAGTGACGAGTTTGATCCAGCAAGGTAAGTAGCAGCGTGGTTCCAGGTAAGTAATCCTTAGTATCCGTAGTCGTGGCGTGGCAAGAACAACCTAGGACATAAGCAGCAACAAAGCACGTGGTTAATACTAGGAGCAAGAGTTCAGGTTAGACACTGGGGTGGAGAATCTAACCCAGTAGGTTCGATGCTCCAGCGAAGGTCTGATCACCACCTGCTGCTTAAATCCTGGCTGGTCTCATCAGTGGTATGAGGAACACCTGTGGAACAATGATTAGTGGGCGGAACCAAAACCCAGATCCTCACAGGTTTGTGAGGTCCACAAAACAATGCGATCATAATAGGTTCTTTAATTGGGCAAGTTAGTAGAATAGGGGCCACACCTGGACACTTTGAACAGGGGTAGCCCATCAATGTTGATTTGCAGCTGAAATGTATATCTATTGTGAACTGATCCAATTGCCTGGGTTATATTTTGTCTGATGGAGTTTAAAATGCAAATGTATTTTTTTTTTCTTTGTCTGTTTTTATGTTGGACGAGTAGATGTGAGTTTCTGTATATGAGATTGTGGGTGGGAATGTGTGATTGTGTGTGTGTATGGCTGTTTATCTGTCAGGTTGGGTTCTGGGCCGCCACCTCTCCTGGGTCATCTTGGGCCCCTCATTAAAATGTGGGGCTAGGAACGACTGGAACCAGCGAGCTCTTAGTTACAGGTTTAATTTGCGAAGTGTGAAAAACAGGATGGATCTTCATGGATGCTGGTAACTGGAGTCTTATTGCAGAGGGATTAATAATACCCTCAATAGTGTAAGGACTGATATACCTGGGTGCTAGTTTTCTTGGGGTGTCTTTGGTATTAATATCCCCAGTGGACAACCAAACCTGCTGGCCCACCTCATACTTGGGAGCAGAGGCCCGATGACGATCCACCAACCTCTTGTTTTGTTGCGCAGTTCTTAAGAGTGCGGTCCTGGTTTGTCTCCAAACTCGATGGCAGTGCTGGAGGTGAGCCTGCACAGAGGGGACCAAAATCTATTTTTCCTGACTTGGAAACAGAGGGGGCTTATACCCTAAAGAGGCCTCAAAAGGTGAGAACCCCGTAGCAGAGGAGGTGCGATTGTTATGCGCATACTCGACCCACGATTGGTGTTTACACCAGGAGGACGGGTTGTCATTAATAACGCAGGGCAGAGCTGTCTTTAACTCCTGGTTGCACCTCTCTGTTTGCCCATTAGACTGTGGGTGGTATCCTGAAGTTAGAGTGACCTTAGCTTCGAGCGCATTGCAGAAAGCCTTCCATACTTGTGAGACAATCAGACACAATATCCAGAGAAATCCCGTGGAGACGAAAAACATGATGTACCAGGATCTGAGCCATTTCAAAAGCGGTAGGTAACTTTGCCAGGGGAATGAAATGGACAGCTTTAGAGAAACGATCCACAATATTAAGTATGACAGTGTTACCTTTGGATATGGGCAATCCAGTGATGAAATCTAGGGATATGTGAGACCAGGGTCGAGCAGGAACGGGTAGTGTTTGAAGTAGACCGACCGGGGGTTGATGATGGGCCTTATTCCTTGCACAAACAGGACATGCTGAAACAAAGTCTTTTATGTCTGAAGACATGGTTGGCCACCAAAAATGTCTTTTAGTGAACACCAACATTCTGATGATACCTGGATGGCAGGTGAACCAGTGGTTGTGAACCCAATGCAAAACTTTGCCGATGATGGCCTTGGGGATGAATTTCTTGCCCGCTGGACCGGTGCCAGGATCTGGTTCAGTCTGTTGAGCTAGGGCAATAGTGTTTTCGATGTCCCAGGTGAGAGAGCCGAGAAAACAGGAGGAAGGAAGTACCTTGATGTCAGTCTCTGTGGTCTCTGAGGAAGAGAACTGTCTGGCGAGAGCGTTGAGTTTAGTGTTCTTGGATCCGGGTCTGTAGGTAATGACAAAGTTAAACCATCCAAAAAAAAAGTGACCACCGGGCCTGTCTAGGATTAAGCCGTTTTGCATTCTGTAGGTATGTGAGATTCTTATGATCAGTCCAAATGATAAACGGGGTTTCTGAACCCTCTAACCAATGCCGCCACTCTTCCAAGGCCAGTTTGATTGCCAGCAGTTCCCAGTTCCCTACATTATAATTTTGTTCAGACGGAGATAGCCGTTTAGAAAAAAAAAGCACAGGGATGGACCTTATTGTTAGAGGAGCGTTGAGATAGAACATCCCCCACCCTGGAGTCGGACACGTCCACCTCCATGATGAACTGCTTAGATGGGTCATGGTGGCAGAGAATAGGTGCCGAAGAAAATAGAGCCTTAAGCTTACCAAAAGCAGAGTCTGCCTCTGACATGAGGGTTTTGGCCATTTGTTGACTACACAGACCTTCTCCAGGTCGGTACAGAAACGGCCCTTCTCAAAAATGAAGCCTAAAAAAGAGACAGAGGGAACATAGAAATCGCACTTCTCTGCTTTTACGAATAGTTTGTTCTCGTAAAGTCTTTGTAGTACTGGCCTAACATGAGACTTGTGCGATTCCAGATCCTGTGAGAAAATCAGAATGTCGTCGAGATACACAAAAACAAACTGATTTAAGAAATCTCGCAAAACATCGATGATAAGGGCCTGGAAGACGGCCGGGGCATTAGTGAGGCCAAACGGCATGACTAAATATTCAAAATGCCCCAACGGGGTCTTAAAAGCTGTCTTCCATTCGTCCCCCTCCTTAAGCCTTGATGCTTTTAGACAGGGAGTTTGTAAAAATACCTTTGAGAGCTAGTTCATCCCATCCTGCTCCCTCCGCAGTAATTCGGAAGTCCACCAAATGCTCTGCCACCGTTCTGCGTCCTTGACGAAGAGAGCAGGCGTTTAGCAGCTTCCTCCCGTTGTAAAGGGTGGTCGAAAACGCACCAGAATTCCTGGATGAAAAATTGGTCGTTTAATGTGTCCAATGGGTGAAAGGATAAGAAGGCTTGAGCCCAACGAAGCGCTCTTCCTTTCAGCGCGGAAACAATAAATATGATTCTTGAGGCGGACGTAGTAAAAAACGAGAGAGAACGTGAAAAAGCTAGGTTACATTGGAGTAAGAAACCTCCACAGCGATCGGTGTCACCCTCAAACAGCTCAGCGGGTTTTAGTTCCTGTTCACGAACCGGAAGTGAGGTGGCCGGACGTGAAGAGGGATTGATTGGAGGTACCCCCGGGCTTGTGGAAAATAGAGTTCCTAACCGAGTATCTAGAGCTACTAACTGATGGAGACTTGACTCAGAGTGAAACAAGTTACTTGTTGGACCTGATACAATTGCTGGATGAGAGTTTCATATTGATCTAAACGATTCTCATGGTGAACTAGTGTCTCCGCGGTTTGTCCGCCCCCGGAGCTGCTCTTTGACATTTGCTCTGGCTGGAGCATTCGGTCAGGATCTTAGATAAATTGTCAAAGGAGAGGAGCAGCTCGGCGACACACAAAACCAGGAGACTCAAATAATGGTAAGTGACTTTATTTATAGTGACTAAATTTAGGAACGACTGGAACCAGGATCTGGAAGAGAGAGACGACAGGTAAGTACTGAGGTGGGGTAAGTCTCTGATCTGGTTTTTAGTTTGCTTGTAAGGTTCGGTGGAAAGTTTGCTTACAGTGCGAAGGTGAGTCTCTGGCATGGGTGATGATGAGGTGGTAGGCATTTACAGATGAGAGTGTAAAGGTACCCGATTCCAGCCGGAAGCAGTGACAGACAGGTCCTCCAGAGGCAGGTAAGCAGACAGGTTCAGGTAAGCGGCTCGTAATATCCTTACTCCTCGGTGATTCTTGACTTGGCTCAGACAGGTCTCCAGGAGGAACAGGTTGCGCTGAAGAGGCACACAGGCAAAACAACTTAGCAAAAAACTTTTGAGACATAACTTCTCATTAAAAGGCAGAGACATCTTTTTTTACTGCAAGGCAAACAATGCTCCAGCGCTGGTCTTCTTCTTCTTCTGTGATGTTTTTGTCATGGCTTTGTTCAGATAACTGACCCACATGCAGAGAAACTCACAGAGAGAACCGTACTCAGTTAAAAGGTTTATTTCGCAGGTGAAAGGTGACTTCCAGGAGAAAACGGAGCAGCTCAGGTCTCTCAGGTCCACTGAAAACACAATTGATTTGTTAGCGTGAGGACGCCGGAGCTCTGGTCGCATTTAGCAGCCC
>NC_051449.1:24809706-24811558 GCF_001649575.2 Kryptolebias marmoratus
TGAGGTCTGGGATCTGGCTCCTGCTGAGCAGCCTGACTGACCACAGCCTCAATCTCCCAGGAAACAGAAGCTAGGATGCAGTTAGCGGGCAAAATGGTAGTGGGTTGAGGTGGTGACTCATCCGTGGAGAACTGCCTGGATAATGCGTCGGGTTTCACATTCTTAGACCCTGGACGGTAAGATATGGACAGGTTAAAATGAGAGAAAAACAGAGACCACCTGGACTGATGGGGATTTAGGCGTTTCGCTGACTGCAGGTAAGACAGGTTCTTGTGATCCGTCCACACTATCACTGGGTATTCGGCTCCCTCCAGCCAATGTCTCCATTCCTCCAGAGCTAGCTTGATCGCCAACAGCTCACGGTCCCCCACGCCATAGTTACGCTCAGGCGGCGTCAGACGTCTGGAAAAAAAAGCACATGGATGAGTCTTGTTATCAGATCCCACTCGTTGGGACAGTACAGCACCGACACCTAGATCCGAGGCATCCACCTCTAGAATAAACTGTCTCTTAGGGTCGGGCTGCACTAGAACAGGGGCTTGAGAAAACAGGGACTTTAGTCTCTTGAAAGCCTCCTCGGCAAGAGGAGTCCAGGAAAAAGGGCTCTTGGTCGAGGTGAGTGCGGTCAAAGGGGCGGCAATCCTGCTGTAGTCCTTGATAAATCGGCGGTAGAAGTTGGAAAACCCCAGAAAACTCTGCAACTGTCTCCTGGTCTCCGGGGTGGCCCATTCCATGACTGCCTTTATCTTAGCCGGATCTGCACGAACCTGCCCGCCCTCAAATATGTATCCTAAGAAAGACACTGATTCCTTATGAAACTCACACTTCTCTGCCTTCACATAAAGGCGATTCTGAAGGAGACGCTGAAGTACGAGGTGAACATGCTTCTTATGCTCAGAGATGTCCTTGGAAAAAATCAGAATATCATCCAAGTAAACAAATACAAAAGTATTTAAATAGTCTCTTAGTACGTCATTGATCAATGCCTGGAACACCACGGGAGCATTACACAGACCAAAAGGCATGACCCGATATTCAAAATGTCCAAGTGGAGTCTTAAAAGCGGTCTTCCATTCATCACCTTGCCGAATGCGCACAAGGTGATAAGCATTTCGAAGATCCAGCTTGGTGAACACTCGAGCCTCGTGCAGGGACTCAAAAGCAGCGGTGATGAGTGGTAACGGATACCTGTTCTTTACTGTGATCTGATTCAGTCCACGGTAGTCGATGCAGGGGCGGAGAGAACCATCCTTCTTGGAGACAAAAAAAAAAACCGCTCCCAATGGTGAAGAGGACAGCCGGATTATACCCGCAGCTAGAGACTCATTTATATATGTCTCCATAGACTCTCGTTCTCGGTGGGAGATGTTATATAACCTGCTCGAGGGTAGCGGCGCTCCAGGAAGAAGGTTGATGGCGCAGTCATAAGGTCTATGGGGTGGTAATGAAATGGCCTTACTCTTACTGAACACCTGACTGAGCTCCTTATAGTCCTCCGGAACACCGCCAATCTCCAACACAGGTTCTGTCTTTACAATGCTGGTTACAGTAGGTACAGCGGCCTTAAGGCAGGTAATGTGACAGTCAGAAGACCAGGCCTCGACCTCACCGCTTCTCCAATTAAAATGAGGATTGTGAAGTCTTAACCAATCAAACCCCAAAATAATAATAGGCTGGGGTGAGGAGAAGATGTAAAACGAAATCTTCTCATGGTGGTTACCTGCTACGATTAGCTCTACTTGAGTGGTCTGGTGAGTTATCTTAGGAAGGGATTTGCCATCTAAGGCAATAACCTGAACAGGTCTCTCTAAAAGCGTGTAGCTCAAATCGCACTGGTCAACCAGGGACTGAG
>NC_051449.1:24814316-24816664 GCF_001649575.2 Kryptolebias marmoratus
ATTGTTTGACTAATTTCTAAACTATTCATTTTAAATTCTTTTATTTTATTTTCAATTATCCATCCAAAACTCCTCATTTCTTTCTTTTCTTTTTCCCAACATGGATTCAAAATTTCCCAAGTTGGATGATCTAAGCTATTGCCTTGCAAATTTAACCAATAATTTATTTCTAATTTAGTTCTCCTTAAATCTAACGGCATTTCTCCCATCTCTACTTCTATTGTCCACCGCTGGTCTGATCCATACCAAGGCCTTAAGTACCGGTCTGGTTGATGACGCTGATCTGCTGCAGGTGAGGAGGGAGTGGCAACTCCCACACAGGAGAGAACTGGAACCGCCCACCAGGAAGTGCTTTTCCAGATCACATTATTGGTCCTGTTAATCTGTACAAATTTGCAAGAAAACAAATGGGTTTATTTTTTTAATTCAGTAGCTGGTGAATGAAATGAATGTTTGTGGAAGTATGTGCCACAAGGTAAATTTAATTTACCTGCACTGCAGTGGCTCAAAAAGAGACAGAACAGGACTTGCACCCCTCAGTCTAACAACACTATAGAAAGAGAATGCAGAGCTCTTGTTTACAATTTTTGTTTTACTTTAAATGTCTACACTACACACACTTATATGATTTTCTGAAGCCAATACATATATATAATATTTAATAATAGTATTTAAATTAATTAATATATTATTTATTATTAATAGTATTAATAAAATATTGAGAAGTTCATTTATTTTAGTAATTATCACCAAGTGAAACACGTATAGATTAATTAGACAAAGACTTAACTTGTTTTAACACCATTATTTCTCTTAATCATGATATTTTATGCCAAAAGCTAATGAAAACATGACATTTATTATTTGAATATTACATCAGACTAATAAAAAACTTTTTAAATACAAAAATGTGGGCTTAATGAAAAGTGTAAGTATAATTTTCAGAAGATTTTCAATTAGTGTTGTGTCATTCACAAACAATTCGTTCAAACAAACAAATCTTTTGAGTGAACGAACTGAACCAAAACACTTTATTCACTGATTTGTTCCTTAGTTAGTTCAGGTGAGCTCAGCGCACGCGAGAGTGGAACTTCCGCGTTCTGTGACTCACTCATGATGTAAATCCAAGCGACAGTGCCGTGTGGACAGAGAGGGACTGTTGTTGACACCTGAGAAAATGTGACTTGAGATTCATTCACTGCTAAAAAAACTCCATGTATCACTCCGTTAACACAACACTGTCTGATCTGCCCTGAGTGATTCTAATCGTTTCCTCCTCATGGGGATTTGCTCTTAGGCTTATAGCAGCAGCATACATTTATTCATATTTACTGCTAATGTTGAGTCAAGCTTCATGAAAATAAACGTGCACACACCCCGTCCCCATTATCTTAACAGACTGAGGTACATATAAAGTAACAAGAGGAGAGGAGACAGAAGAAGACTGAGTGAGACTCCCAGCGGGACAAACTACAGCAGTGAGGCGCGGGTGGGGGGTGGGCTACAAGTCTGTTTCAAGAATATTTAAAGTAAATTTAAAAGAATAACAACAATGGTATAGATATACACATACATAATATTATCCCCTCTGTGCCTCTACTTCTATTATCAAAACTTGTTGTGGTGATTTGGCTTTTTCTGGGTTTTGTTTTTATTTTATTTAAGTTCTCTGGTTTGTGTTTTGTTTTCTATTTTTAGTTATCTGGTTTTTGTTTTCTTCTTTGTTCATCTAGGTTCTGTCCTCCTCGTGTTTGTGTTTTCATTTGCACTGTCCCCCAGTCATTCACTTGTCTGTCAGCCACGCCCTGTCCCGACTCAGTAATCATTCCACCTGTTCCCACTCACCTCGTTATCCCAGTCTTAAAAACCCGGTCACTCTTCCCATACCTCACTGGTCCATTGTTTGATGTTGATGTCTGTTTGTTGCTGTCTCGCTCCGTGTTTCCTGTTTCTTGTTTCAGTTATGCTTTGTATTTAGTTTTTGTTTGTTTGCTGCCTCGTCAGCTTTTGTTTTCGTTTGTTTCTTTGTTTAATAAATTAGTTTTCTTTTTAAGTCTGCAACCTGGGTTCATCTCCGTCATCCACATCCTGACAGAATGGACCAGTCAAACCTGAACCCAGCAGACTCCCCTGTCGGCGTTACCCTCACTCCGTGGGACAAGGCCAAGATCCTGGCTGAGCTGCAGGAGGAGCAGCCACTTGCTTTTTTGGATGGGCCCTTGTTATGAATGTCAGTGTTTTTGGGTTTTGGTTCTTTGTTTGTTTCTTGTTCATGCTGTTTTGGTTTAGTTGTTTTTTGGATTTCATGCCTTGTCACCATTCACCTCCCCAGTATTTTTCCACCCATG
>NC_051449.1:24818780-24820979 GCF_001649575.2 Kryptolebias marmoratus
CTATTTTTAGTTATCTGGTTTTTGTTTTCTTCTTTGTTCATCTAGGTTCTGTCCTCCTCATGTTTGTGTTTTCATTTCCACTCTCCCCCAGTCATTCACTTGTCTTGTCACCCAAACAGTCTACATGTGTTTTGTGGACTTGGAGAAGGCGTTCGACCGTGTCCCTCTGGGAATTCTGTGGGGGGTACTCCGGGAGTATGGGTACCGGGCCCTTTGATACGGGCTGTTAGGTCCCTATATGACCGGTGTCAGAGCTTGGTCCGCATTGCCGGCAGTAAGTCGGACTCGTTTCCGGTGAGAGTTGGCCTCTGTCAAGGTTGCCCTTTGTCACCAATTCTGTTCATAACATTTATGGACAGAATTTCTAGGTGCAGCCAAGGTGTTGAGGGGATCCATTTTGGTGACCTTAGGATTGCGTCTTTTTACAGATGATGTGGTTCTAATGGCTTCATCAGACTGTGATCTACAGCTTTCACTGGAGCGGTTTGCAATCGAGTGTGAAGCAGCTGGGATGAGGATCAGTGCCTCCAAACCCGAGACCATGGTCTTGAGCCAGAAAAGGGTAGAGTGCCTTCTCCGGGTCGGGGAAGATGTCCTGCCCCAAGTGGAGGAGTTTAAGTATCTCGGGGTCTTGTTAACGAATGAGGGAAAAATGGAGCGGGAGGTCGACAGGCGGATTGGTGCAGCGTCTGCAGTGAAGTGGGTGCTGTACCCGCCTGTTGTGGTGAGGAGAGAGCTAAGTTCTTACCCTCATCTATGGTCACAAGGTTTGAGTAGTGAACGAGATTGTGAATACAAGCGGCTGAAATTAGTTTTCTCCGCAGGGTGTCTGGGCTCTCCCTTAGAGATAGGGTGAGAAGCTCGGTCATCCGGGAGGGACTCGGAGTAGAGCCGCTGGTTCTCCACGTCGAGAGGAACCAGTTGAGGTGGCTCGGGCATTTGATTAGGATGCCTCCTGGACGCCTCACTGGTGAGGTGTTCCGGGCACGTCCCGTCGGGAGGAGGCCCAGAGGAAGACCCAGGACACAATGGAGGGACTATGTTTCTCAGCTGGCCTGGGAACGCCTTGGGATTCCCCCGGAGGAGCTGGCCCAAATGGCTGGGGAGAGGGAAGTCTGGTTCTCCCTGCTAAGGCTGCTACCCCCGCGACCTAACCCCGGATAAGCAGAAGAAGATGGATGGATGGATGGTGACAGGTTCCTATTGTGCTGCTTAGCAATAGTCTTTGCGGTCTTTAATTTTTTTAAACATGGGAGCAGCGTATTGCGCCACTTAGCGACCAGAGTCTTGTTAGTCTTTCCTCACTAGCTCACAGGACAGTGTGGCCATGGTAGTATGACCTAGTGACGTATGGCCCTACTATGTCACTCGCCTACCACATGACTAACTGTTCAAAAGATTGTCTCCTTTTTGAGGGGCTCTTAAAACAGACAGACACACAAACAGACACAGGCTAAATCGTTATTACCCACTTTTTGCCTTTTGATGGCAGACATTAAAAATACTATACTTATTTAGAAAGCTTTACAAAAATGTATCTGTTGTGAAAGGTGAAAATGGTGGAAACGAGGATCCAAGGGTGCCTAGTAGGATACGAAGGTAAAGCTGGCAGAGTTTTTCCGCGTTAAAGTCAGGGGTTGTAGCGCTGCAACCGAGAGTTATCTGCGAAGGACAGATAACTCACCTGGTTTAACGAGTATCCGAGTATTGTAACCTCATGTTTGAACTCTGTCAAAAATAGGCGAGCTGGTTAATCTATTTCTGCGTCTTGCAGTGAAAAGTGTTTGGGTCTCCGTCAGAGACAGAGACATTTAGGTACCTAGCTTTCTGTAGTCAGACAGAAAACTAGTACTGACACAACTCAAATCCTCTGTGAATTAACACAGGGGCCTTCATTTTTCTTGTAGCCTATTGTTTGAAATCTGTCAAAAATAGGCGAGCTGGTTAATCTATTTCTGCGTCTTGCGGTGAATAGTGTATGGGTCAGTCACTTTTCCTGATCGGGGTCTCCAGAAGTCGTGTGTTCATTGTGTTAGCTTCAGATGGAACGGGAAGGGAGGTTTTTTCAGCTCGTGCCACTTTTCTTGCCAGCAGAGCGACAGAAGGATACTTGCCACTTGGGACGGAGGAACCGTTGAAATGGTCTCTGTACACACCCGGGTCATGTCAGCTGTGTGATGGGTTTTGTGCCACGGTGCT
>NC_051449.1:24821893-24823867 GCF_001649575.2 Kryptolebias marmoratus
AAAAAAGCAAATCCGAGGAGCGAAAAGCCAAAAAGCCTGTCAAAAAGAAAGTTACTTGGTTTCTTGGTGGCATGAAAGGGTAATTCTAGATTATCCTATTATGTCTTTCAGATTCAAGGGGAGGTCATGGAGTCGAACCGTCCCGGGCGTGAAGTAATTGAATCTGAAATTGAGAATTTGCCAAAAACTAAACACACCTTAAAGGTAATCATTGTTTGGCTGTTAAAATGTGGACTAATTCTAATACCCCTTTTGATGTCTGTGGGCTTTCTTCATGAAAGAACTTACCCCCACTCGCACATGCAGTGGGAGGTGGGGGAGTTCAGAATTGAAGAAAGAAAAACAGTCTTAGCTTGGACTGAACACTTGAATTTGAGTCACAGCTGTAAATTTGTCGAAATTGCCATGAGAGGGGTCAGTGGAGAAGTACTTAATGCGACCAAATTTCCCCCCTTTAATCTCCGTGTAAAACAAGCCGCGGCCAGCGGTGAATGTAAACAACTTTTGAATGTGGCTCTGGCTCAGAAGGGTGACTGGACGGCAGAGGTACTGCAGGTCAGGAGCAGGGGACGCAAAGCAAAAGTTCTTTTGTTCGAAGGCGAACCTGAGCTGATTAAGTGCTACAAAGTAACCATCAGAGCAGGTCCACTGAATTGGGTCAGTTACAAAAACTGCACACATGCTAAAATTGCTGGAAGGGATGTGGTGTTCATGAAACATGCTGAAGAAATTGCTGAGAATTTCACAAAGACGATAATGATGAAAACTGCACTTGCTTGGCCATAATCCTTTGAAGCTCATCTTAGTGAATTAATTCGGCTTCTGATTCAACACTCCAAAAAGGAACAGAGAGGAGACACTCTGACTGAGCCTCCTCCCGTGGTTCCACTCCCACTGCAGCTGCAAGCACACACACTGATAAGTGGCAAACTAACATCTCCTCCGCTTTTTTCTAACACATTTTCACATGATCATGTGGCTGAATCTGCAGGTTGTGAATACAGAGTGCATGATGACTGGTTTAAATGGACCATGGGTGTGGCTGATTCGACTAAAATGTATGGTTATCCTCCTGGTTTAAACTGGCTAAAATCCCATAATTTGGGAAGAGGGGAGAAAGGTAACGTGACCCTCTATTACATGCTTGTCCCTGTCCCTGGATCCAGGGCATCAGACGCGGTCCAAGGGGAGGAGGGTGCTCGGGCCCTAGACAAGCTGTTATCCTGTATGGGCCCAAAGCTAGATAAATTAGCCTGGACAAAAGAGCAAACGACAACCCCTGGAGGTCGGGCATTAAATGAACTGGTGCCACTATGCAGACATGTGCTGACAAACTCTGGAAAGAATTTCACTAAGACATGCAGATTTAATTACAGATCCAGAATGAGGAGACACAGAGTCAGGTATAACTTTAATGCAGATGAATGGATTCAATACGCAGGATTAGGTTTCACTAATTTTGAGGTGCATTCGCTTGAGAAGTGCTGGGCAGAGGCCAGTACTAAGGTAGAGGTTTTTGTCTATCAACAATTTGCAGGAATGTATACAGGACTACAGCTAAGTATTCAGAACTATGATAAAGGTTTAAAAGTGAGCTTGGGAGATCTCCCTCACAAACTTTCAGAAAAAACTAAGGAGCCCCCAATGAACCACCCCTATTACACAATGTGGGACAGTCGCAACTATACCATACCCCCTGCTTTAATTATGGGTAAACCTGTTAAAGACGGTTGTCACCAACTAGAGCTAGGCATTAGAAATGCGATTTCAGCAGAGGGTAGTTATTTTGGGTTGTACCCAGGGATAACTTGGGGATACTATGACAAAAAATATTGTACCAAAAACAACAAAAAATGGTGTTATGGCTATGATTACTTTCCTAAAAAGGGTAGAAAGGAAGCGGCCCTGACTTTGAAGGAGCTGGCTCAAATTAGAACAATTTGCCCTGATGGTAATGACAGTCACATTATTTAC
>NC_051449.1:24825487-24840178 GCF_001649575.2 Kryptolebias marmoratus
TCCCGGTTCCAGTCTAAAAGCCTCAGAGAGGAGTGACAGAGGGGATCCGGGGCTCATCGCGGACGGGGGCTCCGTTTGGCCTGTCGCGTCCTCGCTGGGTCCTCGGGCCGCCTCTTGGCTAAAGGAGCAGTGATTCACCGTCTGGAGCCGCGAGTCAATCGGTCAAGTTGCATCGTTGTTTTTTCTTTTATTTTAAATCCTACTCATCTGGTAGTCTGACAAGTCTGTCATGGTAATTTGAGGCTTGTCGGACGTCTGGGTGGTTCACAGTAGGTGAAAGGTGTGGGCCGCAGACCTCCCAGCATTGGGCTGGATTCACCGTGAGCACGAAGCGAGCGGGTGGATTTGACTCAGCATCAAGTGTTGACTCAAGCTGTCTGGACCTCGGGCCTTTCCACAGTATCTTAGAGAGTATCTCTTATTTTTGTGCCCAAAACAGGCAAACAGAAGCATCTTGAGTCACAACAATAATACATCTAACTTTATAAAAGTGTACATTTGAATTCTGTTTTGTAACGAAAATAAACTAATTTATTAAATAAATAAAAATAACAAAACAAACAGCTGACGTGGCAGCAAACAAAAACAGAACAAAAACCAAAAAGCACGGCAGGGTAAAACAACGAAGAACCAAGGCACGTAGAACAGCAACAACCAACAAATGACAAACAATGAACCGACGGCTAGTGAGAGAAAAGACCGGGTATTTGAATGCTGAGGGTAACGAGGGAAGTGGAAACAGGTGAGTGGAGATAATGACAGACAGGTGGAGATGGGCGTGGCAAGGAGGACACAAGCGAGACAGAGGAGGAGTGATTACTGGGCACAATACAAACAGGAAAAAACCAAACTGAAAACAACAACAAGAATAATAAAGAAAACAAAACAGAAAACACAAAAATCCAAATCCTCACAATTTATTCTGACACCCAATTTTTGTATCTATATTAAAACATAAGCAATAATTTAAAGAGCTCTAAAAATGTTAGAATTATGGAGTTGTGACTTTTATGCAGCATTTTTTTGTAATTCAGGAATGTTGAAAATTATGAACAATTTGTATGTAAAAAAGCTTCATAACCAAACTAAAGCTAATATACATCTGTTAATCAGCTAACACATAAGCTTAAAGGTGGTGCTGTTGTTAAGGAAAATGCATCCTTCTTTTCTTTTCTCATCTTCTTGTGTTTTACTGCCAGAGAAGTCAAACTGAGGAGAAGGATGGCAGTTTTCCCCAGAAGCATCCAGAACCACATCTGTCCTTGCACACCTACATGAACACAAATGAATCAGTCCAGGTGTTAATTACATAAACCTCTGTAAAACATAGGAGCAGGAACATACTGTCTATGCACCCAAGGAGGCATAGTTCATGAAAAATACATATATACAAAAACCAAAAGTCATAGCATCTATTTTCTGAATGAACTGAAAGTTTTGATTTGTGAGTGGTTAAAACAGCACAAAGTATGAAAAAGTTGTAGTTAAATTGCAAAAAATGTACAGAAGGAAAAAAAAGAAAAATACTGACTCAGCATTTAATCTGAAAATACTCTGCTAAATTCTAACCTCTTACTACCTTTCTGATGGACAAATTACAAGTACTGTCTCCAAATGTAAAGGAGCTTTAATAGAATTTGAGTATTTTGATTCATTTTTTAGTTATTTTGTATTGGGTTTTATTGTTTTCTCTTGTGTTTCTTTAGTTTTATTTGTATTCCTTCCAGCGTCACCTCCAGGTTCCCATGCTGCTGGGTCTCGGAGACGGTCTAAGAGGACGCCTCTCATCTCTGTGCCTCGAAGAGGATCCATGAGAGTGCCTCTCACTCCTGTGTCCTCGAGAGGGTCCAGGAGGATGCCTCTTATCTCTCCACCTCCGAGAGGGAGGGAGTTTTTTTTAGTTTTCTCGTGTTTCTTTAGTTTTATTTGTATTCTTGTGATCCATGTGCTGTGTTGAGTAGTCTGCAACCAGTGCCCTTTGTGTTCCTTGTGCCATCACTCTCTCTCCCTCAGTAGTTTCCATGTCAGTCTGCTTCACCAACTTGAATGTTACCAAACAGTCACCTGTGTCCACTTGCTCATTAACCTCAGCTAATATAATCTGTTCCTCAGCGTTACATATTCACTGGTTCATTTTTGCTACAACGCACTGTCTGGTTTTCTTCATGTTTCCCTCCTCCTGTTTCCCTGCTTACAGTAAGTTTTTGTTATTTAGTTTTTGCTGCCATGTCAGCATTTTGTTTTGTTCTTTTAAAATCAAAAACTAGTTTTCATTTGAGCTCCTCCTGTGTCTGCCTGCTTTGGGTCCAAATCTTCCATCACAAACTTGACAGAGTTCTGCTCCACAATTTACTTAATAAACTACTAGTTTGGAAGTATGAGTGAAATCACCTAATCTAAATTCTTTAGAGCACATTTAAGGCTGTAAAATTTGAAGCATCATGACTGGAAAATATAACCAAGATGAAACCTAATCTGTTAACCTGAGGCAATTAAGTTAGCTCAGCTACTACCATATAAAATGCTCAAAATCTATAAAAATGACAGATTTATAACCATTTCTGTGTTGGCTAAGTTGAGTAGCAGTAGAGGCAATCTTAACTTGTATAAAATCCAAAAGTTAATCAGTTGTGAAAGTACATCCACTGATTACTTTCTGAATTTCATTTAAATTTGTCCAGTGGTTCATGAGATATTTTGCTAACAAGCAAACAGGGTTGACTCCAACAGTTAATGCTAAAGTTTAAAGCAAACATCTTGCGCAATGAGTAACACTTTGATATGTGTTGTTAATGACTCAATTAAAACCAAACAAAATTTTAAGTCAGTATCTGTAAAATTGTTATAGCTTGTTTGCTTTCTAAGGTCAGTTGGCTGTGGTGGCCATCTCAAATCAGTTTTATTACAAAAGCATTTAGTTGTAAATGTACATCCAGTGATTACTTTCTGAGAGATTCAGTAAAAATTTGTCCAGTGATTCATACAA
Organism: Kryptolebias marmoratus; assembly: GCF_001649575.2. Classification (NCBI taxonomy): domain Eukaryota; kingdom Metazoa; phylum Chordata; class Actinopteri; order Cyprinodontiformes; family Rivulidae; genus Kryptolebias; species Kryptolebias marmoratus. Next base: position 24,828,474 of record NC_051449.1, read on the forward strand.
TAATTTGCTACCAGACATAGTCACGCAAATATACACGGGTAAATGCATTCTAAGAAGATACAAAAGAACAGCAAATCTTAACAGACACAAAAGCAAGTACAGTATATGCTCTCACCTTGGTTGTAGTAATGTTTAGGGGTTCTATTTGTGGTCAAGGTAGATGGTTTTGTCATATTATCTAGAAAAAAGAATACTGTAGATGAACAATCAAGAAATGAGCTTTTAAAACAGCATGTAATTTAATTCAAATAGTAGCTTGTAGAATCTTTAAACACTGGTTAATAAAAAAAAAAACTTGAGTGTCAAAGTGAAACTAAATTTCTACGGAGTAATAATAATTCAATAAAAATGTTTGATATAAAATATGTAATTGCATAAATATTCACAAAGACTGTCCTAATTAAACTCAGAGAACAGATTATTAAAAATTACAAGTCACGGTATGTATACAAAAGGATTTCCAAGGTGACAGTGACTCAGGAGGTAGGGGTTTGTCCCGTCCTTTAACCAGAGGGTTGCTGATTCGAGTTCCCACACTGTCCATCTTACCCGTGTCCTTGGGCAAGACACTTCACCCGCCTTCCCTACTGGTGGTGGTCAGAGGGCTCGGTGGCGCCGGTGTGATAGCAGCCTCACTTCTGTCAGCCCGCCCCAGGGCAGCTGAGGCTACAATGTAGCTTACCACCATCAGTGTGTGAATGGGTGAATGATTGTAGTGTAAAACAGTATGGGGTCCTTGGACGAGATAAAATGCCGTACAGGTGCAAGCCATTTACCATTTAAACATCCCCAGGGTTTCTGTTAAATCAGTCATCAAGAAATGTAACGAATATGGAACGTGTGTAACTCTACAAAAAGCAGGAATCCGTGTATCATTCGTTCTTTCAATTTTCAATTGACAATCAAAAATCAAATAATGAAAAACTGACTGGTCTGCAACACCCACTCACCAGCAGCTGCCAATAAGGAAGCCCGACCACATGAGGCAGCTGATAAAAGCCAGCTCAACTTCAGTCAGGGCTGCTGTGCTTTAGGTGCAGAATGCCATAGGGTTTTCTGACTATGTCTTTGTTGGTATCAGTTGTGGCAGCGAAAGAAAACTTGGTAGTCAAAACTACACTTCAGTGGAACTCTTTTTCTGGTTTGAGCCAGCTGCTGTTGGAGTTCATTAGTTTTGTTATCTGAGATTTTGTGTTTGGTAGTGATGGTGAAACCGAGGCTTCTTGAATCTCTGAACCATTTTGAGACAGTTGCTCAGAAAATGGCCTATTGTGTTGAAGCACTCGAAACACCGTAAAATGGTGGTTGTTTTTATGTACTACAATTGACGTGAATAAAATTGATAACTTTATTTAAATCACAAGTCTGTGTTTCATTCATATCATTTTAATTAAAGCTCATGTTCTCCAACAAAACGTGTTTTTTTTTATAAACTGAAAGGAAGATGTTACAATAAACATGATCTTTTTTAACAATAGTGATACCTTGTTCTGTTGGACTGTATATATCATTATTATCCCATGAATTCATATTTTCATTTAATACTATCTGAGAACTTATAACTTTATGCTATGATGTCATGATAGTGATTCATATAGGAAGAGGCTTTGAGTGACATTCAAAGATTTTTATTCAAACAAAGAATCATTTCCACTGTTTTTGGCTTCAGTCTGCTTCTCTTCTGGCTCACTACCTCTCCACCTTTAGAGATGACACGCTCTCATGGCACAGATGTTGCTGGCATATGCAAATATAGTTTTGCCAGTTTGTTTAGATGTGGAGAGATTGTTCTGCGTTGGGTCCAGCTCCCATGCATGAGAACATGCTCTTTTTGGAGGCACTGTCTTTTACTCCATCTCCCTCACTATCTCAGTCATAATCTAAACTCAGACACTCACACGTATTTTAAATACACTCAAAATCACACACAATCACTCAACCCAACTATCTAAACTTTAGCCTCTCACAAACTCAAATCCATGAACACAACCACTCAACTTCAGACTCTGAAGTTCAGACTCTGTCTAACTATATCTCACTATTTCAAATTTGTACAAAAACACGTCCACCTTTCCAAAAACCCACAGTTTGGGTGGATATTCAGTCTCATTTTAAAGCCTTGAAAATAACTACAAGACCCGCCCACTCGGGATTCCTGCGAATCAGTGCATGACGAGCTGCGCGTCACAAGCAGACACCAGAAAGAACGAGGCCTCGTTTAGGAGCGGTCACGTGATATTTGACGTGTTGACACAGCCACCAAAACACTGCATCACGATACTTCCTCTTCATTTGGCTTGAATCTGTGTCGAGCAGGAGGTGTTGAGCAGCACATCACTAGTGTTTGGTTTTCTTTCAGGCCTGTCTATTTGGGATTTGTCTTTTTTTTGCCCATCAGACTTTAAACAGTTTATTTTACTTTGCAGTATTTCAGTTCATTTTTAAGGTAAACCTCCTACCTTGTATTTCATTGTAGCACTTTAGTTGTAACCAAAATAAACTAAGTTATTTTTTTTATACTATATTCTGGGTTTTGTCCTTTATGTTGCGTCATTCACATGCTGGGACGTAACAATCGGGTTTAGGTCACCTGGAAGTGGCTCTATGCAGCAGTTAGGGAAATGTAGTGGTTACTGTGGCGGCGCTAGAACCACACACTATATTGATCGAGGACATGTTTAACAGCGGTTTGACCCTTGAAACAATACACAAAAAACAATTGTGCTGTATAGGTTTGGAATCGGGGGAATAATAATAAAGAAGGACATGCTAGAATGGAGATGTGTCACGTAGGCTTCTGTGTAGCCTCGATTATTTACTAAATATACATTTGGAGAACAGAACAATATCATTATGTCATCATAGCTAACGTTATTTGGCAAACAACAAAATGCTAACAGGAGGAACTGGTGCTCCTCTCTCATTAGCTCTGTCTGTTGTTTTTTCTTCACATTTTGAAGGTTTCCCAGTAACACAGATTTAAGGAGACAATGGGAAGTTGCAGTAAGAAGGGAGGGTTTTGTTGCTACAGTTGTCTCAGCTCTGTAGTGAACATTTCAAACCAGAGGACTTTAACAGGACCAGCTTAGAGATGATGTGACCCCACCTGTCTTCAGCTTCCCATCTCATCTCCAAAGAGGTGATTTTTTACTGCAGTGTGAGATCCTGGAATGACCTGGAGTTTTTAAAGACTTCTTTTCCAGGCCTTTTAAAAAAACCTGCATGTGTGTGTGCATACACAGCACAGAAAAATTTAAAGAAATTATTGATGTGGTGTATAGAGAAGGCTCAGGATTGTGTGTGTATATGTGTGTGAGAGAGTGAAATAAATTTGAATGAACCATCAAACTTGTTTCTTTATTAAAATATTAAAATGTATTGAAATGCACATCTATTACTATGCCATACTATATGTCTGTCTTTGTTAAAGACCATAAAACAAAGTATTTTAGCATGAAAGTATGTATGTTTAATGTGTGAAAGCATCCTGTATCGTAACTACATCTCTGCTGTTTTAACAAACCAACCTGAAAAAATCTGGTAAGGATTCAGAGAGTTCTGATCATTTTAGTTGGACATACAGCTTTCTCAGTAAAAATAAATGAACTGGGGGACGTGTGAAGGACCCAGCCAAGATGGCGGTCGCGCTGACTCGTCAGCTCCAACAGACAGTAGCAGTCTTCGAGGTGTCTATGGTGGCCGGTAACAAGCTAACATTTGTTGTTTGCTAGCGCTCCTTACCAAACTTCCGGGTCACCTAAACCCGACCAAATAAATATTAAAATCAAATTCTGTCCTGCTGCCTGTTTGTCCATTTTGTGTTTTCAATCTTAGCCTAAAAATGAAATATGAAAAACCAGGCAGTTTTTCGTTTTTCGTGTGATAATAAAAAAAAATAATAACCAGTCCATTTTTCATTATTTGATTTATAATTGTCAATTGAAAACGGAAAGAACGAATGATACACGGATTGAGGCTCTGTGCAGCAGTTCAGGTAATGTAGTGGATACTATGGCAGCTCTAGAACCACACACTATTTTGATCGAGGACATGAATAGCATGCCTTCCTCACAAATTGATTGACCATGCAAGAAGGAGAATAGTGAGAGAGACCACCAAGAAACCTGTGAGCACTGAAGAAGTTCCAAGCTTCAGCGGGTGAGATGGGAAAGACTGTACATATAACCGTCTGGTTTTGGATTTTCTGTGCGGTTTTGTATTTCAGTTTATTGTCTGCATGTTTTCTGTTTGAGTCTATGTTCAGTTATCTTAGTTCTTGTTGTTCACTATTCACTCCTCCTCAGTCACTCACTCGCCTACCTGCCACGCCCATCTACACCTGTCCCTAGCTCTCGTAATCATTCCACCTGTGCCCACTTTCCCAATTACTTCCTGTGTTTAAAAACCCAGTTATCTCGTCCACTAGTTACTGAATCTTTGTTTCTCCATTCCTGGTTTCTCTTCCTGTGCCCGTTTCTGTTTGTCTTATACCTTGTCGCTCCCAGTTATTATTTCATTTGCATTTTTGTTTAGCCTTTGCTGCCACGTCAGCTTTTTGTTTTGTTTATTTTCTTTATTTAAATAAATTAGTTTATTTAAAATGAGTCTGTGTGACCCTCCATAAAGTGTGGTCACATTTGTTAAATTAAATTGTGATTTTAGTTTAGAATTTGACCTTGTTTTGGAATGTTGGAGCGATGTCATCAATAACACAAATACGCCACTAGATGGCAGAAGCGAGCCCCTACGGGACGGGCGGTGCGACATAACTGTGTCGAGGAAGCTCCCCCCCCCATTCGGATGAGAGCTACCAGCACGACAGCACCGCCTCCCGTGGCTCACTCGTTTTTTTTCCTGTTAAAACAGGTTGGTTCGGGTCTAAACTGAAAACGGATATGTGATAAACATGAGTGTTCTGTTAAGCGTCGTGACATTGGTCCTCGGGGTGTTCGGTTCATATTATTTTATGTTGTCATGATAGTTAGCTAATAAGCTCTCGGTTAGCTGCTCAGAGGATTTCCTCAGATGGTACGTAAAGAAGGCGTATGGTTTATATAGGAGACGGCGTTTCCGTTCTGCGGAACCCGCTTGGCCCTTAAACCTCCAACACAGCATAAAAGTGTCCCCAGAGCGACTCCCCAGATTCCTTTGCATCTTCCTGTGCTTCCAGTTCTGCCGCCAGCAAACTCTCCGGTGGATCGGCCGGACGCCACCACAGCCTCTGCGGCTGTGTCTCCCGAGTCTGCGGCTGTGTCTCCCAAGTCTGCCTTCAGTCTCGTCTCCAGAGCTGCCTGCAGCGTCTTCAGTCCCGTTTTCAGAGCCGCCTGCAGCACATTCAGTCCCGTCTTCTGAGCTGCCTGCAGCACCTTCAGTCCCGTCTTCTGTGCCGCTCAGTGCCCCCTGTGCATCTCTCAGCGCCTTCAGCCTCGTCTCCGGAGCCGCTCTCAGTCCCGCACTCTGCCAAGTCTGCAGAGTCTGCCTCCGAAGTCCTCCTTGCCAGGCCACTAAAGAGGGGGTCGGTGGCGACGCCTCACCCTCCAGCGTCTCCGTGGGGGTCTGTGCAGACTGGTGATGTTAATGTTAGCATAAAGGTTATTCCATTTCAACCCCCATGAGTAACTGATGGGTTAGACGTCTCATCCACACAAGTAAGCTGAGCAGCAGGCGACGGAGGGTTCTGGCCATGTTTATTCCTAGCATCACAAACTAGCTCTAGAGACATGGAATGTCACTTCATTGGTGGTTATGGAGCCGGAGCTTGTGAAGTTGAGCAATATCAACTAGATATAGTTGGGCTCACCTCTACACACAGCTTGGGCTCTGGAACCAAACTCCTGGTGGGGGGCTGCACTCTTTCCTACTCTGAAGTTGCCCAGGGAGAGAGGCGTTGGACAGGTGTGGTGATACTCACAAGCCCCCGGCTGAGTGGTTTGGTATTTAAGTTTTCCCCTGTGATCGTGAGGGTCCCCTCTTGGTGGCTCTGAGCTTCAGGGGGGAAGGTTCTGACTGTTGAAAGGGAGGCGCCGACCGATTGTCGAACTTCAGATCCAGGAGGAGCAGTGTGGCTTGTTCTGGTCATGGAACAGTGGATCAGATCTTCACCATTGCAGGGTTGCTCATGAGATTTGACTCTCCAGTTCAGTGTCTTTTGTAGATCTGGAGAAGGTTCAAGGCCATTGTTCCCTGAGGCATTCTGTCGGGGGCTGCTGCATTTCTCTCCTGGATCTGTTGTCTCCATGACCTGACCACAGGAGCGTGGGTTTCCATGGGTGCCATATTGTTTGTCACGATTGGGTGAGCCCTTACCTTTCTGAGGTAACACGCTGAAGTTTTGTGGTTCATCTTGCCAACTCTTCTTTCCTTTATTTAAACTTTGGGCCGTTGAATAGCTTGAATTAGGACATATTACATATGCATTGGCAGTCTGATATGTGACCTTGGTGGCTTCCTCAAGTTTCAAGGAATGAGGGTTTGCATCTGGAGTCAAAACATTTTCATCTTCCAAGTGGTTTTTCGTTTTTTGATATAAATCTTTGAAAAGCTTTGCAGCTCATTTCTTTCAACTTGTCTATACTGATATGTAAATCAATGAGTAGACCAAGTCATTTCTAGAATGAACAAGCGAAAGGCTCTAGAAAGGCTCTGTTCAAAGAGTATTTCACCAATAAAAGAGCACAGTTCTGTAAAACAAATAAGATAATACTTGTTAAAACACCCTAATAGTTTTCAGGTCTAAATAATGATCAACAATCATTTCTCATATACAATGAATCATGTTTTTCTTCACAAGCCTTAGGAAAACATGTAAACAATCTGAATTGTTCACTCTAATCTGGGATTATACATCCGCAAGTGTATGTTGGTCCAATAATCACACCACTAATGTTAGAATTCACACTTTACAGTCTCTCTGGGATTTCGCGGGCATTTTTTGTGATTGTTGCGGGCTAAAATGCCTGATTTCGCGGGGCATTTTCCTAAAAGTTGCGATTTTTTTTTTTACTAAAATCAATAAAAAACCATAACTTTTATTATATAAACCAAAAATACTTACTAGTGTTGTAAGATAATTACCAACAAACATTGACATTCTCAAAAGGTGCTTTATTTGAGAACTTTGATAGCTTATAAACTGACATTCATGAGCATTTCTGGATTGTCCCTCGTCTGCAGCTCTCCTCACATGTTTTGCAGACACATGTGTTTGTCGATGCGTTTATGTTCCATGATTACACTGCAGGACGTGCAAAACAGCTTCCCCCCACTCTCCTGCAGCTGGGGAGGAAACTGGTTTGCAACCGCAGTGAAGTTAGTTTTAAGTTGGATATTGGATATTCGCGCTCCGCGGAGTTAGCGGCGTCTAGCTCACGGCTGACCCAAAAAAGGAACGCTAATGTCGGCCAGCCGTTCTCTGCCGGCCCCTTCTCTCACACGCGGTGGTTCACTTCCTGTTTCAGGTCAGCCGTGAGCCAGACGCCGCTAACTCTGTGGAGCGCGAATATCCAATATCCAACCTAAAACTAACTTCACTGCGGTGTTTTGCGCTGTCCTTTGCTGAAACCTTTGTGGGCAAATGTGAAACATTAGCGCATATTTTGGCTTCGGTCGCTGCTCCTGCACGCTCCCGGCATTCTGATGTTAACAGGAAGTGACGTCACATCTCTTCTTTGTGAGTTATTTGGGGTTATTTTGGTTAAAGTTGCGGGAAAGTTGCGGTGTTTTGGACAAAGTTGCAAAAAGTTGCGATTTCGCGGGGTTTGCTTGATTTTGCGTTAATAGTTGCGATCGCAACATCGTGAAATCCTGAAGGGACTGACTTTAATAGTCGCCATTAACAAGACCAGGGGTGCAACTACATACTTTCTGAGGTGTATGCAAACACATCATCGCCACTGTTCTCTTCCCTCCTGCCCCTTATTTCCCCACCCATACACGCACAGTAGGTTACATTCAATTTAACACTGTATACACGTGTCCCAAAACTATCAAGATTCACTTAGGTCAGAATGAACTTCAGAGAGAACAGTTACTGAAAGATGATGGTAAGTCAGAGGTCATGGGAAAGAGGTGCTTCCTCATGCTACACATCTCTTCAAATCATGTAACATGGTGCACAATGTGATTTTCAATGTTTGACCAAAACAGATAAAATTTTTTCAATGACAGTGTCTGGAGAGCAACAGTATATTTATAAACCACTGAGTACACATTAACATTTTCTACACACAGAATTTTTTTTATTGAATTTTACTTAATAGATTACAATAACAACGTTTAAAAGCTTGAAGATTATAGTTTTTGTGTTTGTGTAATTTTCTTTGTCTTGCAAGTTTAAGAGGCAAGCTGGTGCCAATAAAACCTAACTTGACACTAAAGTGCAAAAAGAGAACCTGCATTTAATGCAAAAATGGATTGAAAATGCTGACTGCTGAAATTTGCTGAAAAAGCTGAAAGTGAGTTTAAACAAGCAAACCAGAGACTACAATGAAAAGAACAAAAGCTAAAAGCAGCAGATAAGTAGCTAAAATTATTACAATAGATACTAAAGCTAAAATTTGCAAAACAGTAATCTAAATTAGCAGGATTAAAGCTAAAATTGGCAAATCAGATGATAAAGCTAAACTTAGCAAAAACAGTAGCTAAAAATAGCAAAATTGTATCTAAAAGTAACAAAACAGATGATATAATTAAACTCTGAAAAACAGCAGTTAAAATAAGGCTAATTTTACCTAAACATTAAAGGGGGATAATTGTAGATAGACGTGAATAAAAGCAGAATGGCAGCTAAATGCTGAAAACAGAAGAATAGTAGCTAAAAGTAGCATAAGAAAACAAAAAGGGGCAAGTATGCTAAAGGAGATTTAAAAGAGACCATTGTTCTTGAAGACATTTAAGACAAATATAATGGTGAATTTTATTTTAATTAAAATTAAATAATTTATTTTTAAAAGTATAAAACTGGCTAAAACCAAAACTCATAGGACACTATTCCTGATTGAGCTAAATATTTTGATACATGAATGTGTAAAATATGCAGAAGTAGTATTTTAAAAAGAACAGACCTACCTATGATATTAACAGAGACTGAAGGGCTGATTGTATCTGCTGGCTGAGTCATACAGAAGTAATTTCCAATGTGTGCCTTTGTTGCAGAGTTGATGTCAAGGCTCAGGGTCACATTGGGCTGGGTAGAAGTCATATTTATCAGACATTCACTACCCTACAAGACAAAAACCATGACTTAAAACGGGTATGATCACTAGGCTTTCTGGAGTCTTCTTGCAACGCTTTTACCATTTTTACTCCTTAGGTATGTTTGACTGGAATTTACATTACAAACACTGAAAAGCTCAAGCTCAAAATCTGAATTTGCACACTGATCCATATAGAGCTGGAGTGTGCAACACCTTTAAACACTACGATTTCCCACTGATCAGCACCTTAACAAAGTTATTTATTTATTTATTTACTCCGATAACATTACATTAAAGACCTATAATTTCTTGAAGGAATGCATATCACCTACCATCTTTTATTTCAGAATTTTCAAACTAAGATCATGTTAAGTCAAAGTTGACTCTAATACTTAATGTCTTTTCATTATATAATCAGGTGCCCATGTTGGTATGAAAGAACACTGCATTAAAAAAAGTGTAGAGCATATTAAATCTCTACACTTTTGCGTGACCCCGTTTGTTTAATTTGTTGCTCTCCTATGTGCATGGTTGCAAGTTTCAACACACACATTTTCTCATCTCTGTATGTTGTAATATCGTATGTCCAAGTTGTTGGTAAAACCTGCCTGTCTCTTGTATTCCCTCCACAGCTGTGCAACATGGCTTCCATTCAAACAGGTAAACTTGCAGCTTAGTTTGAAAGTTGCTCCACCTTGAAGCTCCAAATCTCCAGGAGAAATACGCACAAGAGCTCGACTGCAAGCACCTGCACCTGCAGAAATACAGATAAATACAAAGCATTTTCAAGAACAATTTCTTGTCATCATTTTCTAGTTGAACAGGAAGGCCTATCATTATCCCCTACCACAGATTTTGGAATCAATCGAAGTCAAGAAGACTGCCACAGCCAAATGACCTTGAAAACACAAAAATGGCTATAACTCTTAATAACTTTTATAGATATTGACCTAAAATATTAAGTGGTAGTAGATGACAGTGATCCCCATAATCCAGATCATGCATAAACATTTTGTAAGGTTTGACCAAAACAAGTACAACTCCATATTTTCTCATCAAGATGATTTTAGTCTAAAAAACTGCCAAGAAACACAGCGGGCAAAATGCATTTCTTCAAGGAATGCTAGACCTTGAGCTCTTTTTGTATTTTCTCACTACCAGTTTTACTAGAAAGTTTTCTTTGTTAACTATCTGGTTATATCTATACCTTGCAGCCATAGCTTAGGACAACAATAGAGACGCAGAACATGGCCCACTCAGATTCAATGTCCCCTGCCTCAGCAGGGATGCAGTTGAAGCTCTGCCAGAAGTTTGAGCTAAAGACCTTTCTAACGGGTTCTTCTGCCAGACGTTCCCAGCAAACCCTTTTTACATGTTTGGATCTATCGAGTCTGTCTGGTATCTTCCCCTGCCATCTTATCCTTTTTTTTTCTTTTGTCCTGTTGTGGCATCTCAGGCATACCATATAGAGAAGATGGCTGCCTACATGTGCCAGAACATATTTGCACTGCATGTATATGTATGTATGTGTGTGTGTGTATATATATATATGTGTGTGTGTATATATACACATACGTACATACATCCACATACATATATACACACATACACACGTACACATATATAGCAATCCCTCCAGAATTTTGCGGGCATTTTTTGTGATTGTTGCGGGCTAAAATGCAGAGAGACCGCCCAGCACCAAGCAGGAGAGCCACCCCCCAGAGCCCCCAAAACACCGGGCAGGCACCAGTCCACTGCAGCTGCCGGAACCCAAAAGGACCAAGGTGAAAGGGCATTTACATATATAGCCATCCTCCTTGTTAGGCCAACTCCCTGAGGGGTCTAGAGGGAGGGGATGCCCATCGGAGCCCAGCGCAGCCCCCAGGACCCCTGCCAAGTCCAGCCAAAGCCTAGGAGTCATAAACCACCCGGCAGGAGCCCACAACTCCGGGACATGGCCCGGGCACCCACACGAACGACCCCACACCAAGGGGGCAGCAACCCGCAGGCAGCTCCCCATTGACACTGTCAGAGACCCCCAGCCACCCCCAAAATCCCAGCCCCTGCTGAACCAGTACAGGCACCAGGACGGGAGCAAGAAGGGAACACCGCGCCCCCAGGCCCAGCCCACACCCTCCCCTATGTGTTGCATGCGTGTCTGTGGTAGTGTGAAATCTTGCAATGGGTGCAGCTGTGTAAGTCTAAAGGTGCATTAAAATGGGGTCAGTGGGGCCCCACTGCTTGCAGACAGCAGGACCCTCCCCAACCCCCAAACCCTAAGTGTGTAATGCAGGGATGCTCACACTTTTTCAGCATGCGAGCTACTTATAAAACAACCAAGTCAAAATGATCTACCTACTAAATACAAAAATGCAAAACATATAACCATTTTCAAATTTATTAAAGATTCGTTGTAAGTACAATGTATGTTGATGTACCTTGCATAACTGAATAAGCCAATATTGCACAACACACATAATAAAAAATTATTTACATTTTTTGTAGTTACCC
>NC_051449.1:24841537-24851280 GCF_001649575.2 Kryptolebias marmoratus
CGTGTAACTGTATGTCTTGACAGCTGCAGAGCTTTGATTGAAGATAATATCTCTGCCTTATTTTTAAAGTCTCTGAACAATGAGTCAGCTGCTTCGACGAATGCGTCTTTCACCATCTCTCCGTCTTGGAAGGACTTGTTGTTTTTAACAATGGCGTGACTCACGCGGAACGATGCTTCGGTGGCGGCTTTCGCTTTTAAAGTTTGTTGAGTAAAAAATGATTGCTGTCCGGGCACCTGGGATTTTAGTTCCTCCACCTTTCTCTTTCTCAGCTGGCTTTTCGGCGGGAAGTCGATGTCGTATTTTCCATGCATAGTCCGAAAATGCTGCTCCACGTTTCCCTTCTTCGGTATTGCGATGGCCGACTTGCAGATGAGGCAAACACACTTCGAAAAAGACATCATCAAAAAAAAATCCACCTCCCATTCCGTATGAAAGTGGTATGTTTTCGCCTTCTTACTTGGTCCAGCTTTCTCACTTATTTTGATCATAATATATTTTAGCAATGGCTTAAAATCCGAGGTAATTTGCAAACTAGCTTGTAAGCTTTGCTGCGCAAACGCTGTCGTTTACGCATGCGCGGTGACCTAAAGGTCAAAATTCAGTTGTCATCTGAATGGTTGCCCTGTATGTCAATCAAGTGACGGGATGTTTGATTGGCTGACAAATATTTTTTAACGTCACGCTGCGATCGACCAGTACTGCCTCCGCGATCGACCAGTAGATCGCGATCGACAGAATGAGCACCCCTGGTCTAATGCATTGAAAGAGAGGTGCAGGGTGGGGCCAAACATGGAAAGGGGAGGGCACTACATGGTGCTCCCCTGGACCAGAGGCCCGCCAGCCCAGCCAGGAACTCAGGGACCAAACGGGCCACCCCAGGCACCCCCAGCCTCCAAACCCCCTCTGAGAACTGGGAAGTAACCTGGCTCTCATGGATAGCCCAAAACCCCAACACCCCTTCCCACACCTAAAGGCCCCCCAGGTCATAGACACTGTGGCCCCGAACCCACCCACTGAAACAAGGACACAGGGGAGACCCTCCCCCCACACAGCACAAAGGCAGATCCCCCCTCCCCCCGGGAGCCAGAGCAGGCCCCAAACCACGCAGGGACCTAGCCCAGGACCCAGCCCAGGACCCACCCGTATCAGCCAGAAGCGGCAGCAGGCTAGGTAAAAGGGCATAGCGGCCCATGGCCCAACCCTGCCTTGATGCTGGCAGTCACCAAATCCTGTCCCCACCGCCAAAACCTCATGCTAGAGCCAGCGCCACTCCAGGGAAGCACCCAATGCCCAGTCCGCCCAGGGATAGCCTCACCTCGGCGCCAGCAACCCCCACCCCTTAGCCCCCGATGCCGAGGCAGTAAGCCAACACCCCCCACGCCACTAAGTGATGTATTTAACTTTTGGAGACCAAATCCATTCAGATTCCTTCTGTTGTTCTTTCTTACACGCAGACATTCCCTCCATAGAAACAAAATCTGATAACAAGTTTAAAGAAAGTTATATTTAGACTCTTTTTGTTCTTCCGGTTCTAAAGCATTGCTTTTTTTGCGATACCCAGAACTGCAAGGAGGGTGTGACACCGAAATTTCCAAGTCCACTTTTGTGATGTCTCCAAGAAGACAAAGTGAGGGACAGACTGGAACTCTGTACTCTAGGCATGTTGATAAGTCTTCACAAACTTTTATCCAAAACCCATATACAGGTGGTCAGTGCCAGAAAGCATGTAGATAATTATCAGGTATATCTCCCATGCAGTTTGTGCACGTTTTGGTAAGTGAGAAACCCATTTGGAACATCCTTTGTCCCGTGTAGTGAATTCTATGCAGGATTTTATATTGCATAAGCTGAAGGTTGGCATTTTGGGTCATTCTAAAAGCATTTAAACAAATGTTACAGTAAAAGTTAGGATCTGTACCAGTAGATAAATCAACATCCCATTTACTGATAGTAAGTGAAATAGTTAAATCCACTTTGAAAGGTTTTATGTAGGTTTTTGAGAGTAACTGTGGGGGTTGTAATTTAAGGAGGCTACTTATTACTGGAGGAAGTTCTACGCCATGTTGCTTAAAGGGCTGATAAATTGAATATTTGAGGTACAGATTTCCTTCAATAGTGTTTGTTCAGTTTCTATCCACAGACCATCTGAAGGAGTTTTCCATATCCATTTTAAAATATATTGTAATCTATGTGCCAGGTAGTATTTATAAAAGTTTGAAAGTTCCAATCTTCCTAAACTTTGGCCTTTTGTAATGTTTTAAACTGATCCATGGGGGTTTTAGTATCCATAAAAATTTTGACATGATAGAATCTAAACTTTTAAACCAAGTCTGGGATGGCTTAACTGGGATCATAGATAAAATATAGTTTATTTTAGGGAGAATCATCATTTTAATAGCAGACACCCATCCCATTAGTGAGAGAGGGAGAGTTCTCCACCAGGTGAGATCGCTTTCTATTAATTTGAGTAATGTAATATAATTTAACTGTGTCAGCTCATTCAGCCTGTTTGAAATGTTGATGCCCAGGTACCTGATGTTTCCGATCTGTAAAGGAATGGTTGGGGAGAGATGGATATTAGAGGAGATAGGAAGGGCCTTCGATGCCTTTAACAATCCAAAAAGTGCAAGGTCAAACAAGTTGTAAAAGAGCCGGGGAAGGTTGCGAAAAGTGAAACTATAGCCTGCCGAAGATAATAGAGTCTGTTGTCATTTGATACTGTTACGTCGTAACAGGTACATATATATTGCTGCACTAAAATGCAGCGGATCTCATTTGTGAAAGTTCAGTTAAATGTCACTTCGAAATAAAGCTTGAAAAAGTAAGAAATTATATTATTTTTTCATATTTTTCAGAGAATAATTGACAACGTACGTAATTGGGGTATATCGTGATATATATCGTTATCGTGATATAAAATTATCCATATCGTGATATAGAATTTTTTCCATATCGCCCAGCACTACACCACAGGTGTGCATGTCGGCAGCCTTGGCTCTGAGGAAAACAGCAGCCAGATGACTGAAAGTGTGTGTGTTCATAAACCGTAAGTTTGATGTTGTGATGCACTCAGTTATGTTTCTGTTACGCCATGAGTGTATTTTGTTGACTTACCAACGTTTTTTTTTCCTGGCTTCTGTTTATCTGAAGCTATGCATAAGTAACAGTTGGCTAACATAAAAGATTTTATTACCAACTCGTGACTAGCAAACAGGTTTGTTGTGATGCTTCTATGCTCTTTGTATTGAATGATAAAGAGTGTGAAGCTGATGCAAAGCTGTATTCAGTGTGTTAATTCATAATATCTGACTTTAAGTTTAAATAACCAGTCTGAAGTACTATGACAGCTTATTTAGATGTATAGTGTATTTAAGTACATCTTGGCTGTATCTTTATGTTTATGATGTAATTTGGGTTCTATTTAGTTTTTTGTATTATTGTTTTATGTTTTTTATGCTTCTAGAATTGTGCCGCTCAAAGTGGCTGCATGTTGGAGTAGCTCTGTTACACTCACTCTGAGATATTGCTTTTGAAAATTTTAATTCCTCCTTTTTCTACTTGTGAATCACTTTTTTTGAAAGATTATTTCCTCTGGTATCGGATGCTGTACAGCTACAAGAAGTTTTTACTGAAACCTTTTACTTTTGGACATCTTGTTATGATGCGTAACTATGACAACAAGGTGTTTTTTTTCACAATCAGGAGCAGCTGATTAACATTGTTTACTCTTCATTGTTGAACATGAAGAACCCTGAAGTCCAGTCATGGCCAGAACCAAGCAGACCGTCTGTAAATCCACCGGAGGTAAAGCTCCCAGGAAGCAGCTCGCCACCAAAGCCGCCCACTGCAGCGCCTCGGCCGGCGGAGTGAAGAAGCCTCACCGCTACAGGCTCAGTACCGTGGGTCTCAGGGAGATCCACCACTACCAGAAGTCCACCGAGCTGCTTATCTGAAAGCTGCCCTTCTAGCACCTGATCCAGGAGATCGCCCAGGACTTCAAGACCAACCTGAGCTTCCATAGCTCAGCCGTCATGGCTCCACAGGAGGCCAGCAAGGCTCACCTGGTGGAGCTCTTTGAGGACACCAGGACCGAGGACAGACCGCTACAAGAGACCTTTCCTGCCCACAGCATCTATAACAACTCTTTAATGAAACCAGGATTATGAGCTACAACAACATTTAATTGCCCTTTGGGATTAATTAAGTATTTTTGAATGGAATGGAATTGAATTGAATTTTGTCTACAGATCATACACACACACATTCTGGCTACTTTCTCAACTTTCCAAATAATCAAACTTTATTATTGGCCTACTATATTCTACAGTCATCTGAATGTTATAAGTGTTCTGATCCGACACTCTGAAGCGATTGTTGCCAGCTCAGGTCCATAAACCCTTAATAACATTAACGTTACCAGTAGTTTGCAACATCTAATTAAACTTAAATGACAATATTCTAATGAAGGTGTAAAATACATTAAAATAATAATTACAGACAAAATTTGCAAGTTTAACAGCTCATGAACAACTATTACAACCAGCAAAAAAAAACTGATTGGACACAGTTTGTGACATGTAGATAAACCCGGTTAATGGTATACTAGTTAGCAGGCCACCCAGTGTAGTTATGAGATGTAAAGAACATAATTGTAAAACCTTGCACTAACAGAACCTTCCCAACAATATTAATATTGGACACGACAGAGGACAATCAAATTGTGGAACTGAAGGAAGTTAACTGTTGATGAAAATGTTGATTATTCATGTTGCAGCAGTGATTTAATATCTGCAATTCAATTTTAATCAAAACACTACTGAAAAAGTAAATAGTCATTCAAATTTGATTATTTTGTAAGTTACATTTAAAGCTAAAACACTTGATTAAAATTTAAATAATCTTCATGGGTAATATTGAACACAGTTTAAAATCAATTTTTATAGTGCACAAGTTGTGATTAATGTATATTTTTATGATTAAAACAAATTCAAAGCCTCACCGTCAGTTGAGCTCAAACTCAGCAGATTCATCAGCAGCACCAGCATGTCTGTAGTTTTTTCCTTTAGTCTGTTACTTGCTTGTTACTGTCTGCTTTTTAGGTTTTTAGTTTCCAATGTACATATATTTCACAAACTTAACAAAGCCAAGCTACTGACAGAAGACCCAGACAGGATGTAGAGTTCTGCTTATGACTTGATAAAGGCTAGGATAAACAAGAGCCGGAAGGGCTACTGCTGATAACACCAAACAAAAAAAACTCTCTTTCTTATCAGCTTGCACACTGTACATTAGAGGGCTAGACCAAAAAAATCCCCACATATATTGCAACACTAACAGGTTAACAAAAGGACAAGCAACAAAGGAACAAAAAAATTAAAGGTCTGATTTGGTCAAATTGTGTTAATTGGCTAATGCCTGATGTGATGTTAATGATCTCACAAGATGTGTTAGCGCTCAGGTATGTGTTGAGGATGAACCTAGACTACTACCACATCAAATTTTAGCTAAGAATCTGTAAAACTACCTAAGGTATAACCATTTTTGTGTTTTCTTAGTTTGATTAGCTGTGGGGCCCATCTTGAATGGGTTTGACTTAAAATAGTAATCAGTTGTAGATTCACTGTACATCCAGCAATTACGTTTGTTTCATTCACATGCAACCAGTGGTTGACAAAATATTTTCCTAACAAACAAACATTGTTGGCACTAACACTTAAACCTGAACTGAAATCAAATGCAAAAATAAATGGACATTTCATGTAGGTTATTTAGTCAAACACATCCACACAACATTGCAGGGACCTATTTTTTGACCTAAAAGTTAAATAATCAGTTATTAGCATTTTAGTCAATAATTTCTGAAGTAGGTGATTTGTGGGGCAGAGTTGCCTCCTGGTTCACGACAAGAACTGTGCCACAGCTGGCTACGTACGCCGCTACTGTCTGGTTGTTTACTAGTGGAAATAGAGGAAAAAGCCTTTTTCCAACAGAAAGAACTGTCGGAAGACTTTGCAGGAGTAATGGTTATACAACCATACCAGTATGAACCTTAACAGACGGCTGGATCTCCGGAATCAGATGAAAACTCTTCAGGTTCAGATTCTGATGATCACCAGGACCGTCATGGCCGACAAAACAACGCACATAACAACCGAGTTGTGAACGTGGAAGGGTGAGATCCAATTTCCCCCAGATTGTTGTCATGACATCAGTACACACCACTGCAAGTCAATGACACCAGCATGACCACACATCAGAATAGTGTTTATGAACTCTCACACAAAAGAGTAAACTAATCTACAGCAGATTCAGAATATGACTTTTGTTTAATCACACATGGATTGTTTATATGTTTTCATCAATAACAAACTGCTCTGAATCACAAACTGATCTCAGGCTGTCAGCCTGTAAGCAGCACATACCTTTTAATGACAGCGTGCGTTTGAAGTAAAACTTCCTTCTCTGTGGCGATGTCCTCCACATTTGACTTTCTTTTAAAATTAAAAATAGTTGGGACTGCTGCTGGCAAAAGTTCCTCTTTTTTTATGTGAAGCCAGTCCACCACATTAACGAGGGTCGGAGCGGTGCTTCCCTTCAATGTGGTCCGAACCCGAGTTCTGATAGTAATTCCCACATCAGAGTTTATGGATCCAAGTCGGAGGAAGGTTTCTATCTTTCGGGAAGCCAAAAAATGAAACTCTAGTGGTATTTTCTGGCTGGTTCGAACAATTAATTCCAACGAACTGAACTATATTGTACCAGTATTCATCCAGTCACTGATGAACTGTGGAACCTCAGCGGCTCAGCAGATGTCACACTTCCGGGGTGGTCACAGAAAAAGCTGAAAACACCTGAGTGGTTTCTTCAATATTTAGAATTACCAAAAAATTTAAAATTTTTCATTTAAAATTTCTACAAAAAACACATTTTATGGCTATATTTTCAAGCCCTACTGTACTGGTTCACTTTCTCTCTTAAGCTGTGAAGGACCAGTTGTTGGTTTTTTCCAACATTGCGACTTTTTCTGTCAATTAAATTTACACTTTTTCTGGTAATATTTGCACTTTAATCTCGAAATAATAATAAAAAAACACTTCCCCCTCTTTTGTTTTTTTTACTTCTGAGTGGCCCTAATACGTCGTCGTATATTCATCATTGAGAGGCGTAATTTAAGAATTACACTGTAGAACATCGATGCTATATGCTATAAGCACTTTGAATCGCCTTGTTGCTGAAAAGTGCTATATAAATAAGTTTCACTATAAGCCCATAGACAATGACTTATATAAGTCATTGCCCATAGACATCAAGCGTGGCTTCAACTTCCGGCTTCCGGCCCGTTCTGCTGTCACATGACGAAGTGAGGTTGCTGCCATTGGCTGAAAGGAGTAACAGGGCTTTACTCTATTGGTCAAACTGACTGAATTGTTTATGTCGTTGATACCGGTTTGCGTTGTTTACATCTGAGTGAAAGCTATTTGCGTTCTCCGCTTGTAGCTCGATAGACAATAGCTTCATACGCGAACAGTATTGTACGAAATGTACAGACAGAAGACAGTTGCTGAATGTTTCTCTAGTCTTGATGTCAGCGATTAGTATTGGGTTTTCCCTCAATCTTCCTATTTCATTTTTAGTTCCGTATCATGTTGCGTGTGTTTCATTAATATTCAGGAATAACAAGCGCGGATCTACCTTCATATAAGTGTAAGAACAATGCGGTGGTGGAAAGCACCCTCCTCTGGTTCACCGGTTTTGTTTCGCTTATTCATCTGTTGGGCTGCTCCTCCTGGCTTTATAACTTCTCACTCACTGTCAGCTGATATCTAAGAGGAAATGGGTACAAAGATTGATGAAATTAACTTTAAGCTCTAACTCTTGCTGAGACAACACATTAGTGAACGAGCTAAGCTGAGTATTTGGATAAGGAAATTTTCCATGCCGTATGGGAACCGAAACCTGCTTTTGATTTGTGTCCAAACAGTTCGTCTAAGCTGAAAGAATAATTTGAGCTTTTTTAACCGGACAGCAGTTGTGTTTAAACTCCCACGGGTCATTATGTCGGACACAGAGAGGTCCCTACCAGCCGTCAGGAGGCTCAGCTACGCCGTGGGCCACTTTCTCAATGATCTGTGTGCTTCCATGTGGTTCACTTACCTTCTGGTGTTCTACCACTCAGTGCTGGGATTCCACAACACCAATGCAGGTTAGTTCTTCTGTCTTTTAACTATCATACCTGTCAGAGATTTTGGACATTCTGTCTCAGTGGTTCCTAAGAGTTTTACCTTCTGACCCCATAAATGTGATTTTTGACACTTGTGACTCCAACTATTGCTTGCTAAAATACAAATATATTACTCATGAGCGAATTAAAGAAGAAAAATCGTGTTCACACAAGCAAACCAACTTGTTTTACTTCATGCACGTCCCAAACGTTTGGACAGGATAACAAAATTGTAAAAAAAAAAAGTTTTATTGTTTATTTATATTTAGACATTACTCAGGTTTATGCCATTTTTGACAAGTTTCCAAGAAGCCACAAAGGGGCTGAAGAGCCACATGTGGCTCTGGGGCTGCAGGTTGGAGACCCCTGCTCGAAATTGTTACTAAATGTGAGTGAGCACATGAATGGTTGTCTTTCTCATTTGTATGTGGCCCTGTGATTGACTTGCGACCTGTCCAGGATGTACCCCTCCTTTTGCACAGTGACTGCTGGAGATCGGTTATTAAGACTCTCAGAATACATTTACTACCCCTAGAGGCCACTTGAGGACAAATATGACCACTTCCCTTCTATAACAATATTACAGATTATTATTGTCTCCACTTTTTTGGTCTCTTTTAGTCAACTTCAGTCTTAATCAGAACTACCAAACATTGAAGACGTTTCATTATTTTATCCCTTTATATGCCTGTTTGTTTACATGATGTCAATGTTTGTATGAAAAATTAGTTATTTTCAAAAAGACAAAAGCTAGGGAGCTCGAGGATTTATTGTAATCTCAGTCACAGATATGTGAAAAATTAACAACAACATTGACTTTCATGTGTGCTTAGTTTTTCAGACCCTCCAGGATTTCGCGATGTTGCGATCTCAGCTATTAATGCAAAATCAAGCAAACCCCGCACAACTTTTTGCAACTTTGTCCAAAGCACCGCAACTTTTTGCAACTTTGTCCAAAACACGGCAACGTTCCCACAACTTTAACCCCAAATAACTCACGAAGAAGATATGTGACGTCACATCCTGTTAACATCAGAATGCCGGGAGCATGCAGGAGCAGCGAACGAAATGAAAATGTGCACTAATGCTTCACATTTGCCCACAAAGATTTCAGCAAAGGACCGCGCAAAACACCGCAGTGAAGTTAGTTTTAAGTTGGATGTTGGATATTTGCGCTCCGCAGAGTTAGCGGCGTCTAGCTCACGGCTGACCGGAATGTCGGCCAGCCGTCCGTAAGTGAACCACTGTGCGTAAGAGAAGGGTCCGGCAGAGAACGGCTGGCTGACATTAGCATTCCTGTTTATATATATATATATATATATATATATATATATATATATATATATATAAATTCCCTTCTCACCCTCCGCAGGTGGTCTGTTTTTCATCCTCTGAGCTCAGGTCCTCTACCAGAGGCCTGGGAGCTTGAGGGTTCTGCGCAGTATCTTGGCTGTGCCTAGAACTGCACATTTCTGGACTGAGATGTCTGATGTTGTTCCTGGGATCTGTTGTAGCCACT
>NC_051449.1:24852339-24873225 GCF_001649575.2 Kryptolebias marmoratus
CTGGGAGCTGTGAGTATATGTAGTGACAGGAACAGGTGAAACAGATGAGACTGATGGCGTGGTCATGGAAACTAAGGTGTGGCTAGAAACTGGGAGTGGGAAGTTAAGTGGCTGTGGCATGACATGAGACAAGAGACGTGGCAGGAACAGATGGAGCTGTGACAGTTGAGGCCTTGTCCTTGATGTATTTATGGATCTTGGATGTTTCATCCTGGACAGTGGCTCTCACACTCACTAGTCCTCTGCCTCCTTCCTTATGGCTTGTGACTGATGGCGGTCCCATTCTTGAGTTGGTATCTGTAGCCAGTCTTGTTGATGATTTGGCTGAGGGGGTTCAGTCCTATGCAGAACAGCAGTGGGGACAGCGCATCTCCTTGGTATATGCCACATTTGATGGACACTTGTGCAAGTGGTTTGCAGTTGGTTTTAATGGTGGTTTTCCACAGCCCCATCGAGTTTGCAATGAAGGCTCTTAGAGTCCTGTTGATGTTGTACATCTCTAAGCATTCAATGATCCAGGTGTGTGGCATTGAGTCATAGGCTTTCTTGTAATCAAAACTAATATATATATATAACAATCATCAATAGATAATTGGGAAAACTGAATTTCTTATCATCTACAGTTTACAGCATCCAAATATTTGAGAATCTATTGAAATCTCTTTGTGTTAAAGAAAAGGCTGAAAGTCAAGATTGGATGTCAGTGATGTTCAGTCCCCCGATCCCCGCATCATCCATTATTGCTGATTAAAGCCCTATCATGCAAAGAAGAAGCCATTTGTGAAACACCATCCAGAAACAATGTTGTCTTTTCTGGGCCAGAGCTTATTTAAAATGGACTGAAGCAAAGTGGATAATTGTTTTGTGGTCAGACAAATACTTTCTTCTTGGATTTCATTCTTTTTTGGAAACCTCCATATTAAAGGCAAGAGCATCCTGACCATCCTGCCTGTTATCAGTGCACAATTCAAAGGTCTGCCTCCCTGGTGGTATGGGGGTGAATTAGTCCCTCAGGCAACAGCTTCCACATCTGCTAAGGTATCATTGATGCAGAAAAATATAAACAGGTTTTTGAACAACATGTGCTCCCATTTACATATCTTTTGCATGATCATGGAACAAAAAGTCTTGCAATGACCCAGGACTCTTAGACAACTAGAATCCTCCATCAGACAAGATAGGACAACATTCCCCTCCAAAAACTCCAGCAACTGGTCTCCTCAGTTTCTAAAAATTTACAGACTATCAATAAAAGAAGATGGGTTGCTTCATGGTAGTAAACATGGCCTTGTCTCAACGTTTTGCATTTTTGAAATGTGTTGCTGCCATGTAATTCAAATGCCTTTTTATTTTTTTATTTATTTTACAAAAAAAATAAAAAAAATTTTAGTTTAAACAAATGATAAGTGTAATAAAATATGGCTTTATGAGATTTGTAAGTGATAAATGGACTTTACTTATATAGCGCCTTCCTAGTCAACCAGGCCACTCAAATTGCTTTACACAATCTGTGCCCTCATTTACCCATCCACCCACATTCATACAGCAATCTACTACATCTCTCCAAAGCTAATTTAAATAAATCATTCTATTGAAGTGTCTTCAAATGGTGGACATTCTTCTGGGTCTTCAGAATTGCAGCAGCGATGTAATGATCAAAGAAATGACTTTACAGACATAAGTTATTCTTGAACAGTGAGAGTTTATTCAAAATAACAGAGTCTGTGCCGAATCGAGATTTCTGGCCCAATCAGTGAAATCCTCCCTTCTTCTGGGGCTGCTTCTTTTTATAAACGTTTACCACACCCAGTTGTAGAATAATACAAACACATCCCACTGGGACAGGCTTGACAGTATAGATTCAAAATACATTCATTTCCCTTTATGGTAATAAGCTGAGCTCCTGAGATGTGAAGTTGAGGACACCACTGTACGTCCTCCATTGCAGTTGTTTTCAGCGATGCAAGCTCAGAGGCCCACAATTCACTTCCTGAAAAGGGGTAGCAGCTTAGCACAGCCCAGATACCTGACTATAGAGACTAATCAGTGCAAATTATTGCATGTCCCAATTTTTCCAGAAATGGGATTATGAATTTTATAATAAAACAGTATGGTCCAAAAATCCTACCTGGTTTATTATTTTTTAAATACAGTCCACTTGAATCTACTTCAGTTCCATTCTTGTTGAATTCTGAATGTGTGTGCTTTGTTGCAGGTGTGTTGTTGCTAGTTGGGCAGGTAGCTGATGCTGTTTGTACACCTCTTATTGGTTATGAGTCGGATCAAACTTCTGGATGTGGAAACTATGGCAAGAGGAAAACCTGGCATTTAGTGGGTAAGTCCTGTACAACATATGAACAGAAAGAATGCCTGACACCACATCCCCACTTTTCTGTCCCACAAGGTTTAGAAATTACTTACCTTTCACAAGGAAACAGTAAATTTAGTTGTGACATTATAAACCAAACACAATAAAAACCTCAATACTGCCAATTTGTTCTTAAATTTTTTAAGTATTAGCCATTTGTAAAGATTTTTAGCAGTGTGTCAGGCAGCTTATCAGGATGTAGTAAAAATTTTATTGGGAAGTGGACGATATAAGAACATATCAGTATTGACATCTCGGAAATATTAGATAATCTGTGCATTTTTTAGTGGATAATCATCTTTTCAGTAATTTCTAGTGGACAAAATAAATGGTCCACAGTGATTGTTAACTAATATTTCTATCCTAACCATCCCTAATTTTAACTAAAGGCCTAGCATTTCTTGAATGAATGCATTTTGCCTGCTGCCTTTCATACCAGAGTTTTAGATTAAAATCATCTTATGATGGAGGCGCTAGTGAGCCAAGACCGATATTTCAGAGCTCCTCCAGATTTGTGAACAGTTTTGTCAAAAACAGCAATTTCTCACAAAATATGACCTAAACTGGATTCATAGCAGTTTTGGGCTTCAAAGAGATAAATACCACCAACCATTCTTTAATAAATGGCGGTTAAACTTTGCAATTCTAACTACGACAGTAGCACATCAAAGCCCACAACTAACACTAGATCCATGAGACAGTGCACTCCAGAAGACAAAGATCCACAACCCGAGAGCCCAGGTATGAGTGAGGGGGAAAAAAAAGCTGACACTATAGCCTCTATACGAGGGGACATTTGCAAAATTATAAGAAAGTAGTTCATTGTCTGAAGACTTCAATATTATCAGGGCTGATATAAAGTTATATAAGGTGTTTCTGTCAATGAGTCTTAATAAGCCCATTCAAACAAAACAAAGATGGGAGGCAAAGACGTCCAAAATTATTTTGGATGAAATGTGGGAGGGGGTGTGGACGGAGGCACATCAACCTACAAAATCAAATATGTGAAGGAAATTTAAATGGGAAATTATTAATACCGTATTTTTCGGACTATAAGGTGCACTTAAAAGCCTTCAATTTTCTCAAAAAACAACAGTGCATCTTATAATCCAGAGCGCCTTATATATGTAAGAAGTCGTAATGTTTTAGTACAACTTTGGTAAACTACAAAGCCGCACCGCTTACAACATTAGGCCCCCACATACTCGGGTGTACTGTGCGTACTCTGTGAGCCACGTGGACTCTGGGCGGACTGTCCGCGGACAGTTGAGACTTCATACTCAAGCATACAGATTGTCTAAAATTCTCCCGTGATAAATTTCCGTCATGGCGTCACCGGACGAGGAGGAAGATATCGCTTGCCACTTGGTTTTAAAAAAACAAAAGAAAGAAAGTGCCTGTAGCCTTGTTTATTCACCACCAGGGCAGCCACCGCACACCTGTCAGTGCTGCACAGACAGTGGCAGTCATGCTGTGTGCTGGTGCCGATTCTCACCTAAGAGATATTGGTGTCGCACACAAAACCATTTGATGTGAACATCGCTTCTCGTCGGGCAGTTTATTGTGTGACAACGAGTATGCATACGTGGTCATAAAAATTGATCCTTGCACGGACAAGTCCGGCGGACCTCCGTGGAGTGAAGTACGCTTTAGTATGTGGGGGCCTTTATGTCATTGCAGTATTCTCCGAAAAGACAGGGGGCTGTCTTGTTTTGCTTAATGCGCCTTATAGTCCGGTGTGCCTTATATATGACAAAAGATCGAAAATGGACCATTAATTGACAGTATGCCTTATAATCCAGTGCGCTTTATAATTGAGTGCACCTTATAGTGCGGAAAATACGGTACATCTTTCAGGACCCCAGATGTAGTCACTAAGATTGACTCTAAAGTACCAAGTTTGTGTTGGAGAAATTGTGGCTCAGTGGTGCCCAATCCCCCACATTTTCTGGTCATGCCCTAAACTACAAAACCTTCGTAATGAGGTGCACAAGGCTATAAACCAAATCTTTCAAGAGCAGCAGCCCTGAAATGCATTACAGTTAAGTGGATGCAATTAGAGCCACACTCCTACAACGCTTGGGCCCAAAAAGTAAGGGAACTGTACCAAATGGAAAAGATAACATATCTATGAAGACTCAGGGTTTCCCCCAAAAAAGAGGCTAAGCCCGGTGGTAGGTGGCCGTTCACTGGCTGATCGTCGGCCGACCGTGATTTAGTAAAAAAACAACAGAGAACTCTGAAAAACAGAGAGATGCTGTCCTGTACTGTGATTTTTGTGGCACAGGCTGCATGTTGGATCACTACATGGAACAACATAACAAAGCATATCTAATGCTGAATATAATAGCATCATTTTACTGGTAAACAAGTATAATATTTTCACTAAGCACAAAACATGCTTACCATATTCAGTCTTGTAAAGCCACCCACTGAATTTTAGCTCAACTAACCATTTTTGGTTAAACCCGCTCAGCGCGATTGTGTCACTGTTGGCGCGCACACCCTCGCGCAGTGAGATAGATAAAGGCAGCAGTTTTGGGGGTGCAGGTGGAAAAAAATGTGTATTAAAAAATGACGTATTTATAATAAACAAGCGGACTTAGCCTGGCGGCCAGGTCAGCAAAGCCTGGCCGTCCGCCAGGCTTATAATACACTGGGGGAAACCCTGAAGACTTCAGAAGTCTAGTCTATGGTGAGGCCCAGCAGAAGCTTTATTAATGTAAAGGTCCAACAAGTAAATTTGACCAATTGCCCCCTTTTTTATTGATTTTTGTCAGTATTATTTATATTGGTTGTTTTTAATGCCTGATTGTGTGACTTGCTTTGTTGTTAAAAATTTAATAAAAATCTAAGTTAAAAAAAAATCATCTTAACAAAGTGATGGAGTTGTAGCCATTTTGGTCAAACTGTGTAAATGACTTTATATGCAGTTTATTACAATATTGCGAGATGTCACGAGATGTGTTAGTGCTTACAGTATGTTGTAGGAATCCCAGCTGCAACCACATATAATTTAGTTCAATATTTATAAAATTGACCAAGTTATAGGTAGTTTGTTTTGGCTAACATTGATTAGCTATGGTGGTCATCTTGAATTAGGTTGAGTCCAAAAGTTATTCAGTTCTAGATGTACATCCAGTGATCACTCTCTAAGATTTTTACTAAAATATATCCACTGGTTTATGAGAGACTTTGCTAAGAGACAAAGTTGACTCTAGTAGTTTATGACAAGGTTTTAAACAAAGACATTGCTCAATGTGTTTGTGTTGGAGTATGTGTTGTGGGCAATCAGCTACTACCACACCAAATTTAGCTCAATTTCTGGAAAAGTTACTTGAGTAATAGCTATTTTTGTGTTTTTTACAAGATTAGTTGATTGTGGCTGCCATTTTGGATTGGGTGGACTCCACAAGGTAATCAGTTGTAGATGCACATCAAATGATCACTTTCTGAAAGTTTCATTAAAATGTATCTAGTTGTTCATGAGATATTTTGAAAAAAGATCACACACGGAAGTTTTGAGTAACTCCTTGTTTTAAAACAAAAGTATTTATTGATTTGAGGGAAGAACTGGCCTCCACAGTTGCACAGAGAACAGAGATTGCTCAATCTGCCCCTCCTTAAAACAAACAAACAAAAAACAATGCAAGTACAATGTGCAAATATATCACCAATTGCCAGTAGGTGAACTAATGGTGGCTGATGGAAAATTTTGAGTCTTTCACCCAACCCTACTGTCCAAACTCTAAAAGTCCTGAGGAGGTATGGGTGGGTGGGTGATGATATATAGCTTTGCCATCTTCCCTGGCTGCAATGAATTGGTAACGTGTGAACACTTACAGACATTTAATAATTTATTACATGCCATTAGCATCATGGGGGAGCGCTTGGTGTCACTGGGGGAGCGGCGTGCCCCCCTTGGATAATGCTAGGGGAAATGCTGAACTTCATAGAAGCCAAACTACTTCCAAACACTAGCTTTCAATACAGAAGGTGAACAACAGAAGTGTTAGTTGGGCGCCATTTGGGGCCATTATTTTTCTTACCAGTGTCTGTTCATTGAATGAACAAAATGGATTATCTACAGCTGCAAATGCACACACAAGTATGAAGTCTGAACCTTTTGTAGATTTATTATTGAACTTAGACTCATCTCCATAGGGACATCTTTACTGTTGTTGCACAGTGCCTAATAACAAGGCTCATATCACAGCTGAACACTGTTGAGCTCAGCCTCAGTTAGAGCTTTTCTTATACCCCTTAGTTCCTATCAACAAACCTCCAGTCACCTTTAGTATCACCATGAGCTGAATGCGTGAGAATTCACAGTCATGGTCAAAGGTTTCAGCAGAGACAAAACAGTTCCATATGTTCCTCTGATTTTAGCAAATATATCAAATTTACAACTGCCACTAATGTTTGACAGGTGTAAAACCTCGCCACCTGCCACTGTCCCTGAGCAGGTCACGCTGGCATGGGCTGAGTGCCTTAGACCATTTGAGGCTCACTGCCTATCTCACCAGAAAAAATGATACGAGTTGTCATTTTACAACAGGCGACTGAATAAAGGTCTGTAATGGCTTTAGATGTCTTGGAGTGCACCGCCACCACACTAATTAATAACTTAAATTCTGTCTATTTTCTCCAACTCCTGCTATCAGAATGTAAGATAAGATAAGATATTCCTTTATTAATACTGCAGCGGGGAAATTTTCATTGTTACAGCAGCATAGAGGACAGAACAGAACCAATATACCAAAAAAAAATACAAGTGAATATAAAAAATACTGAAACAGTATAGTAAAAAAATAAGTAAATTCCGATTGTATATGTTAGGGTAAGCAGATAAATGATGTTACACATAGACTAAAGTAAATAAATAATTAAACATGGTGAATTTTGATATTGCACACAGTTGAACACCATACCAGTGATAAGTAAGTAAAGCGAACAGGTTTATTGCCTATAGCAGAGAGTAGTGAACTACTGAGAGCAGCGGGTGTTGTACAGTCTGACGGCGGTCGGAAGGAAAGACCTGCGGTATCTTTCCTTCACACGCTTAGGGTGCCGCAGCCGGGCACTAAAGGAGCTGCTCAGTTCTGTCAGAGAGTGGTGCATGGGGTGGGACGGGTACTCCAGCATGCGCTGAAGCTTAGACCTCATTCTCCTGTCTGCCACCACCTCCACTGGGTCAACATGACAACCCAGGACAGAGCTCGATTTCCTGAGGATCTTGTTCAGTCTCCCCCTGTCAGCAGTGGAGATACTGCTGCCCCAACAGACCACTCCATAAAAGATGGCTGATGCCACCACAGCATCAAAGAAAGCCTGGAGAAGAGCCCCCCGCACACCGAAAGACCTGAGTCTCCTCAGGAGATGTAGTCTGCTCAGTCCTTTCTTGTAGAAGGCAGCTGTGTGGTCAGTCCAATCCAGCAAGTTGTTAAGGTGAACACCCAGGTACTTGTAGGACCTCACAATCTCAATGTCCATTCCCTGAATGTTCACTGGCACAGAAGGGGAGTGTTTAGACCTGCGGAAGTCCACCACAAGTTATTTTGTTTTACCTGTGTTAATCTGCAGACAGTTCTTCTGGCACCATTCCACAAAGTTCTGAATCAGTTCTCTGTACTCCCCATCATCTCCATCCTTAATGAGGCCGACAATAGCTGAGTCATCTGAGAACTTCTGCAAATGACAACTGGCAGAGCTGTACCTAAAGTCAGCAGTGTAGAGAGTGAAGAGGAAGGGGGCAAGGACTGTTCCTTGTGGAGCCCCCATGCTGCAGACAACCTTGTCTGACTGACAGCTCTGAGTCCTCACATATTGTGGTCGATTTGTGAGGTAATCCAGGATCCAGGTGATGAGGTACGAGGGATAGTAAGATTAACTGATTTGCATCGATCCACGGACATGCGCATGCGTGACATGAATGCATCAGTAAGGCAGCTTTAAATTTCTGCAATTTAGATGGAAAATTCTAATTGCACCAGATTGTATTGATTAAATTTGACATTAATGTATTAATGTTGAAAATAAAACAAATGTTTGACCAAACAGCCTTTCCTGTAGACTGTAAAGCAGTGTGGGTTTTAGTTGGTCTGCCAATTACAGACATAAATACATAGACGCCTCATTACATGCTGGAGCGCGTCCTGCATGACCGCCAAATTGGACAGATCTCTCGTCTCTAAGAGACAACAGGAGTAACCACAGAGCGAGCAGCTATGACCGTATTTTGTTCAGCCTATGGTTGCAATAACCAGCACAGTATTGAAAATAGATCACGAGGAATTATCTTTCACAAATAAGATTAAACAATAATTTTGGTTATTGGACCATTTATAACATTATGCTATCGTAGCTAACATTATTTGTCAATCTAATGAAATGCTAACAGGAGGAACTGGTGCTCCTCTCTCATTAGCTCTTGCTGGTTTTTCTCTTCACATTTTGAAGGTTTCCCAGTAACACAGATTTAAGGAGGCAATGGGAAGCTGCAGTAAGAAGGGAGAGTTTCGTTGCTACAGAGTTGTTTAAGCTCTGTAGGAAACATTTCAAACCAGAGGACTTTAACAGGAATTCCTGATAAGGAAAGGTCAATAGAGTTTTGTATAAAGCTCTATTGTACAATAGCTTTTTGTTAATAATGAAACTTCAATTTGCTTATTTATTTTTGTAAAGAACCCTTATGTAAAAGAAAACATCAATAATAAATGATTGAAATTTGAATGTTTCATTCATTTATTAAAGGGGACCTATTATGCAAAATTTACTTTTTGCATGTTTTTGAACTTCCATTTGGGTATTTACTGCTTCTAGAAACAGTCCAAGCGGAAAAAAACACCACCCAGCTGTTTTCTGGTGTCTGCAAAACGTTCTTTTTCAAAAACCTTGGGATTGTTCTGTCACAATTCTTGTTACGTAGCAACCCCAAGCCAAGCCCAGTCCCTCACCTAGCAACCCAAGTAGAGCTCCACCCACTTCATTACAAGAAGCCCATCACGTAGTTCTGCTGGTTTTACTGCTGAACAATGTCTGCTGGAAAAGGAAGATGTTTTGTTGTTGGCTACAATATAGAACGTGTTTATATTGCAGCTATATCGCCAGTTGGGTTTCGGACTGCTGATTGCCGCTGTCCCGACCCGCTACAGGTCGGGTTTCAGACCCACTAATTGCCGCTTTCCTACTTGACAAATGTCGGTTCAGAACTGCTAAGTGCCCCTGTCCCAAAGTCAGAATCCTCAGAGTTTGAATTAATAAGGATATAAATGTGCATCAGATCGGCAGCGTTTAATCCTTCAGAGAGTTTTTATGTTTTCAGATGGGACATCTTAAATGTATCAGATTGTAGCTTGTGAATCCAGATGTGTATCATATCAGATAGAGATCAGAGATTCCCATCCCTAGTAAATACACACAAGCCACAGACTCTCAGTGCAGGTTTTAAGACACCTGCACATGCAGATTGCAGAGAAAACACAATCTACCCTGCCTAAGAAACGTCTAAGTAAAGTAAGGTACATTTATTTATATAGCACTTTTCAGCACAAGGCAGCTCAAAGTAAGTAAGTAAAAGCAGAACCTCGACCAGCTGGGGGTTGAGAGGTCAGAAAAGAAATCCTGAAGGATTGGAAGCACAATCTGCTGCTGATGTTAAACTCTGTTTTGGTGGCAACCCAATGCTGTAGCTCAGTCCTCAGGAGGAAAGAGTCCTGGGGCTGCTGAACTTTGGATCTCCTGAAGCCTTATTTCAGGTGTAATATTCTTAGTAGCAGTTTCCTGCATGTGAGGCCATTTTTTGCAAATCGATTATGTTTGCCCCTCTTTCATAGCAGTCTGCAAATAATATTTAAGTGATTTCAGCTGGAATCTTTCACATCTTCACCTTTTCTTTTCAGTTGACTAGACTGAAGCAAAGTTATTTGAGTTTTGGGTCAGGATACACAGAAGATGTCTTTGTTATAAAGCAAACTTTTAAAGCTAATGCATTCTTTGCAATAAATTAAGATCTGATGACTGCTCAACAGTCTACAATCTGTGAATTCTTGGCACAAAACCTGCAGCCACTCAGTTTCCAAACAACTGAATAACTTTTGAAGCCAACCCAATTTAAAATGGCCACTACAGTCAACTAACATTTAAAAAGACAAAACAACAATAGCGGATTTTACAAGCATTGTATTTAAATTTGGTGTGTAAGTAGCTGAAATTCATTCCCAACACATACAGTTGAAACCAGAGGTTTACATACACACTAATATATATATATATATATATATATATATATATATATAAAATCCCTTCTCACCCTCCGCGGGTGGTCTTGTTTCATCCTCTGAGCTTGGGTCCTCTACCAGAGGCCTGGGAGCTTGAGGATTCTGCGCAGTATCTTGGCTGTGCCTAGAACTGCACATTTCTGGACTGAGATGTCTGATGTTGTTCCTGGGATCTGTTGTAGCCACTGCTCCAGTTTGGGGGTGACTGCCCCTAGGGCCCCGATGACCACAGGCACCACTGTGGTCTTTACCTTCCAGGCCTTTTCCNGTTCCTCTCTGAGGCCCTGGTATTTCTCCAGTTTCTCGTGCTCCTTTTTCCTGATGTTGCAATCACTCGGTATTGCTACATCCACCACAACTGCTTTCCTCTGTTGTTTATCCACCACCACAATGTCCGGTTGGTTCGCCATTACCATTTTGTCTGTCTGGATCTGGAAGTCCCACAGGATCTTAGCTCGGTCATTCTCCACTACCTTTGGGGGTGTTCCCCACTTTGATCTCGGGGCTTCCAGTCCATATTCTGCACAGATGTTTCTGTACACTATGCCAGCCACTTGGTTATGTCATTCCATGTATGCTTTCCCTGCCAGCATCTTGCACCCTGCTGTTATGTGCTGGACTGTCTCAGGGGCCTCTTTGCACAACGTACACCTTGGGTCTTGTCTGGTGTGGTAGATCTGAGCCTCTATTGCTCTGGTGTTTAGGGTCTGTTCCTGGGCGGCCAGGATGAGTGTTTCTGTGCTGTCCTTGAGTCCAGCTATATATATATATATATATATATATATATATATATATATTCACACTATCTGATGTGAAATTAGAATGAACTTTTCCCATTTTAGGTCAATTAGGATTTTAAAAATTATTTCTATTTGCTAAATGCCAGAATAACGAGGGAGAGAATGTTTTTAAGGCAATTTTTATTACGTTCTTCAAAGTCAAATGTTTCAATACACTAAGATTACTATGCCTTTAAACAATTTGGGACATTTGATGTCATGTCTTTAACCACGTCTGATAGGTTTATTGACAACATCTGAGGTAATTAGAGACACACCAGTGTATGTAATTTAAGGCACACCTGAAACACACTGCTTCTTTGTGTAACATCATGGGAAAGTCTAAAGAAATCAGCCAAGATATTAGGAGGAGAATTGTGGACTTGCACAAGTCTTGTTCATCCTTGGGTGCAATATTCAGATGCCTGAAGGTGCCTCGTTCATCTGTACAAACATTTATATGCAAGTACAAACAAGATGGGAAATGTCCAGCCATCATACCTCTCAGGAAGGAGATGGGTTCTGTGTCCCAGAGATGAATGTGCTTTGGTCTGAAATGTGCATATCAACCCGAGACCAA
Source organism: Kryptolebias marmoratus (assembly GCF_001649575.2). Lineage (NCBI taxonomy): Eukaryota > Metazoa > Chordata > Actinopteri > Cyprinodontiformes > Rivulidae > Kryptolebias > Kryptolebias marmoratus. The sequence continues at coordinate 24,864,346 of NC_051449.1, forward strand.
AAGCAAAAGATCTGGTGAAGATGCTGGCTGAAGCTGGTGAGAGTGTGCCATTATCCACAGTGAAACTGTTCTGTATCGACATGGGCTGAAAGGCCACTCAGCCAGGAAGAAGTCATTACTTCAAAATAAACATAAAAAATCCAGATTAATGTTTTCAAATGCACACAGGGACAAAGACCTTAATTTTCGGAGACACATCCTGTTGTCTGACAAAACTAAAATTGAACTGTTTGGCCATAATGACCATCGTTACATTTGGAGGAAAAAGGGAGAAACTTGCAAGCCTGAGAACACCATCCTGACTGTGAAACACGGGGGTGGCAGCATTATGTTGTGGGGTTGTTTTGCTGCAGGAGCGATTCAAAAAATAGATGGTATCATGAGGATAGAACATTATGTGGAAATACTGAAGCAACATCTCAAGACATCAGCGAGGAAGTTAAAGCCTGGGCGCAAATGGGTCTTCCAAATGGACAATGACCCAAAGCATTCTGCCAAACTGGTTACAAAGTGGCTTAAGGATAACAAAGTCAATGTTTTGGAGTGGCCATCACAAAGCCCTGATCTCAATCCTATCGAAAATTTATGGGCAACGTTGAAAAGGCATGTGAGCAAGGCAGCCTCCAAACATGGCTCAGTTCCACCAGTTCTGTCAGGAGGAATGGGCCAATATTCCTGCCAACTATTGTGAGAAGCTTGTGGAAGGATATTGAAAACATTTGACCCAAGTTATACAGTTTAAAGGCAATGGTACAAAATACTAATGAAGTGTATTGAAACTTTTTACTTTGACGAAAGTAATAAAACTGACTTAAAACATTCTCACTCTCATTATTCTGGCATTTAACAAATATAAATAATTTTGAAAGTCCTAATTGACCTAAAACAGTTCTGATTTCACGTCAGACAGTGTGAAAAAATGCATGTCTTTTTATGGTAAATGGCTTGCACTTGTATAGGGCTTTATCTAGTCCAAGGACCCCAAAGCGCTTCACACTACAATCATTCACCCATTCATCCACTGATGGCGGTAAGCTACATTGTAGCCTCAGCTGCCCTGGGGCAGGCTGACAGAAGTGAGGCTGCCATCACACCGACACCACTGAGCCCTCTGACCACCACCAGTAGGCAAGGCAGGAAGTGTCTTACCCAAGGACACAACGACTGAGACTGACGGAGCGGGAGCTCGAACCAGCAACCCTCCGGTTACAGGACGAACCCTTACCTCCTGAGCCACTGCCGCCCTATATATAGTGTACGTAAACTTCTGGTTTAAACTGTAGGTACTGCTCATTGCTTGAGATCTTTACCTAAAACTTTACCATTAACTGATGGAGTCAACGTTGTTTGTATTTTAGGAAATACAGTATTTTATGAAGCACTGGACAGATTTAAATTAAACTTTCAGAAAGTAGTCATTGGATTTACATCAACAACTCATTAACTCTTGCCACAGTTAATTATCCTAGAAAACCCAAAAATGGGTATAATGTGGTTTTACCGATAATGAGCTAAAAGGTGACATATGCATTCCTTAAAAGGACGCTAGGCTTTTGATTTATATTGTTAGAAGCAACTGAAAATGACTAAATTATGTCCACTTGTCCAACTTACAACCAAAACTCTTCAATAAATGACTGTATCACAAATTGAGAAGCAATCTGTCTCTGTGGTTGCTCCCAACATGTTTATTACCTCCGCCAAGGTTTTAAGTGATATCGGTTTGTTTGCTCGTCCAGCTGTCTTTTAGCAAGATTACTTAAAAACTAATGAACAAATTTAGATGAAATTTCCAGGAAGTGTTAGGGTTGTCACAAAAAACAAGTGTTTCACTTTTGGTGGTGATTTAGATCAATATCCAGATTGTACAATTTTTTTAATGACCCTATGGCCTTGGTGAAGGTTTGCGCTGTCTGAGTTCTTCTAGTTTTGTCTGCAGTCAAACTAAACTAGAAAATTACATTGTAATATCTTTATGTTTGTTTTTTAAAAGTATGAAATTGAATTTTAAATATATTTAAATATATTTTGTCAACAACAATGTCACACAACACGATCTTTGAACATTGGTTTGAAGAGGTTTTGGACATGTTTTTAGGACTTTATCAACCTCAGTCTAATGTTAGAAGTTTTCTGTTTGTAGTCACCTGGTATAGGCTCATTTGACTGAACAAGAAATTAATATATAAACAAAACACAAAAGTAAGAAAATTTGTGTTTGGTCAGTTTTTTTTTTCTTGTAACAATGCTTTTTGGCAATAAATCGTATACTATGGACGGACGAATGGACAGACGAACGGTCGGTCGGTCCGCAAATGACTCAGAAAACTCCCAGTCAGTGATTTCCAGGATACGCTGGAGGGACTCTGTTGATTCCAGGGACCAGCATTTCACCTGGTAACAAGTGTTTTTTTTTTTCTGGAGTGTAGGTGGGGCAGAGATGAACAAAGCAGGGGTCTGAATTTCCAAGGGGCAGAAGGGGGGCACATCTGTATGCATCCTTCACATTAGCATAATAAAGATCAAGTGTTTTGGTTTTCTGGGTGGTGCAGTTAAACTGTGTGAACATGGAAAGTGTGCTGCAGAGGCAGACATGGTTAAAGCCTCTGCGTAGGAAGATGAACAAGTCTGGGTATTTAACTTGTAGTTATGGTAGCGTGCACTACATTGCAAGCCTTTTCAGCACATGCTGCTAATGAAAGAATCTAAACAATAATTGTGATCACTGCAGAGAATTCCTGAGGCAGGTAATATGGTCTGATGCTCACCTCCAGGAGTTCAATGACTTTGGTACATACAAACTTGTTCTTGTACTGTAGTGTGGCCAGGGTTACACCATTTTGTTGTTGATAAAAATAGCAAGCCCCCCTCCCCATTCTCTTCTCTCTATCAATACTCTACTTGTAATAAAGCAATATACTGTTAAAAAAATACTAAGAAAAAACATTAAGAACTAGATATTCAAACTGAGCTACATGTATTGGCTTCCGCTTTACCTGCGCCATGGCAATAGAAAATGCATTTGTGCGTTGAGCAGCAGAGTTGAGTATGAAGATTGTGGCCATGAAAAACTTGTCAAATACGAAACAGCTCATTCTGCTATAGATTCTTGTTTTGACCTTCTGGTACCCCAGGTGATAAAACTCAGGTGCCTGAACGCAGCCAAGGTGTTGAGGGGATCCGTTTTGGTGACCTTAAGATTGCGTCTTTGCTTTTTGCAGATGATGTGTTCCTATTGGGTTCATCAAGTCGTGATCTCCAGCTTTTGCTGGATCAGTTCACAGCCGAGTGTGAAACGGCCGGGACGAGGATCAGTGCCTCCAAATCCAAAACCATGGTCTTGAGCCGGAAAGGGTAGAGTGCCTTCTCCAGGTTGGAGAAGAGGTCCTGCCCCAAGTGGAGGAGTTTAAGTATCTTGGGGCAATGCTGGGTACTGATTAAGATTTCCCAAAACGATTGGATTCAATTTTATTTAGGATTCAATTTGATTGATTTTCGATTCAGTTAAGGATATCACACAGTACCAATTTTACTTGTATATGGAAGACAGGTTCAGAAGAAGTAATGCTTCAAATAGTAGAAACTAACTCTAACTTGGTGCATTACTGCTCTAGTCTGTAGGACATGACGTTAGATTCCAATCGTTGTTGATGTAGTGAGCAGTAATGGTCAGGTATGATTCTGTTGCTCTGGATGTCCAACAGTCACAGGTAAGAGTGACTCTCGCTGCTGATTTAAGTGATGTTGCAATGCCATGTTTCATATCTGTGTGCATGTTTGGGACTGTCACTTTATTCAACTGTTTGCATGTGGGTAAAACGTAGTGTGGCTCCAGAGTCTTTATAAGGCCTTTATAAAGCCACATAAAACCGTCATTTTCAACTACAATGTATTGTTGTATGTCCTTGCTGTGATAGCCTTTGTTAGTTTCTGGGCTCACGGAGAGTTTGCTGGTCACTTATTATTTGCTGGTCAAATACCTTCTCAAGCTGCATTTGCCTCGGGGCAGATGCAGATTGTGTTTGCGGGTGGTGTCTTCTTAAATGGTTTCAGAGGCTCGTTGTGTTTCAACAATATTTCACCTCCACATAGGAAATCTTGCATACCGTTCGGCTCTTATCCAGTTCATTGCTGGCTTCGTGGTTTTTACATCCAAAACATTTCCAGACATCTGCCTTCAAGTTTGTTGGGGGTCCTTTCAATTCTTCCACCATGTTATTTTGTTACGCTACTCACGTAGTGACGAGATCTCGCATCATGCAAGAAGTCACATGGCATTATGGGCGAAAAGATATATTATAAGGTTCAATTAAAGGGTTTTATGAATCAATATCGGGCCATTCAAAGGAAAATCGATTCAAATTGAATAATTGATCTTTTAAACCCAGCCCTATCTCGGGGTCTTGTTCACAAATGGGGCAAAAATTAATCGGGAGATCGATAGGCGGATTGGTGCTGCGTCTGCAGTGATGCGGGTGCTGTACCGATCTGTTGTTGTGAAAAGAGAGCTGAGCCAAAAGGTGAAGCTCTTGATTTACCAGTCAATCTACGTTCCTACCCTCATCTATGGTCACGAGCTTTGGGTAGTGACCGAAAGAACGAAATCACAAATACAAGCGGCTGAAATGAGTTTCCTCCGCAGGGTGTCTGGGCTCTCCCTTAGAGATAGGGTGAGAAGCTCGGTCATCTGGGAGGGACTCAGAGTAGAGCCGCTGCTCCTCCACGTCGAGAGGAGCCAGTTGAGGTGGCTCGGGCATCTGGTGAGGATGCCTCCTGGACGCCTCCCTGGTGAGGTGTTCTGTGCACGTCCCACCGGGAGGAGGCCCAGAGGAAGACCCAGGACACGCTGGAGGGACTATGTTTCTCGGCTGGCCTGGGAACGCCTTGGGATTCCCCCGGAGGAGCTGGCCCAAGTGGCTGGGGAGAGGGAAGTCTGGACCTCTCTGGTTGCTTCCACAACCTGACCCCAGATAAGCGGAAGAAAATAGATGGATGGATGGAATTACAAAAAATAAATCTTTTCATTACTAGATAAAGGAAATCCTAACACACTGAATATTATGCTTTGTCTGCATCTAAGCTTAGGACAATAGAGCTATTTTTACTTTTGTTTGTCTGTTCAAAGATGTGGAGGCTCGTTGTGGTTCTTCTTATATTTTCGTTCATTTGTCTATTTTTCAAAAGCCTACTCTGGTCTTCATCAATTAGTAAGGGCATTACAGTATTCATTCTCTGTACTAAAATAGTTGTATATAATTTATAGTCCGAATTCAAAAGACTTGTTGGTCTATAGGATTTACAGTCTGTTTTATCTTTTCCCTTCTTTGGTATCACAAATATAAAAGCCTCCTTCCAAGGAGGTACAGATCCCCCTTTTAAAATATTTGTAGATATAGCTCGTTTCCAATAAAGGTAGGAGGCTTCCCCTCATGGTCTTATACCATTTGGGAGAAAACTCATCAGTGCCAGGAGATCTATTTGAGTTAAGTTTAGATTTGGCTTTTTCTATTTCCTCCTGAGTTATTATTGAGGTTAGCCTATTATTTGCTTCCCTACCAATTGAAGGCAAGTCTAATGAATTAAATAAAAAAAAAAAACAGTTATCACCTCTTTATCAACATGCATAGTTTGGCTGTATAAAGATTTGTAGTATGCTTCAAATACCTTTCGGATTCAATCCAGATTAGTTATCAGTGTATTGTTGGTAGGGTCTAAGATTTTGTATATTGTATTTTCAGCTTGTTGTTTTCTAATCTGCCATGCTTAGAGTTTACTTGCTTTAGATCCTGCCTCGTAATATCTGTCTCATATACCGTATATTTTTCTCTACTTTTTTGCACAACATCTTTTCTATTTCTTGCTTAGTCTGTCTAATTTGATGGGTCACAATAGTATTTTTATTCCTTATGTGTGACCGTTCCAAAGCCTTTAATCTATCCTGTAATTGTAATATGTTTTGTGCCTTTTTCTTTTTTAACATCATTTGTCTCACATTTATTTTCATTCTAAGAACAGCTTTGGCTGTGTCCCATACAATACTGGGGGTTGTCTCTTCATTATTGTTGTCTTACAGATACAGATTAAACTCTGCAGTCATTTATTTTACAAAAGTAGGATCATTCAACATAGCAGTATTTTAAGTGTACCTAACCCCCCTGTCAAAGCTTAAGCCCGCCCCCAGGCAGATTTTGAAAATTCCACCAAAGTGGGCAGAGCTACGAGACATTGAGAGGCTCGGCCAAGTGTGGGCATGAGCGGAGGAGGTGGAGGGGTAGAGGGTTGTTGTCAGGACGATGGAACGTAACAGCTAGCTTAATTTGTCATATAGTGAAACATGGAGCGTGACCAGAGTGGCGCAGGTAGTTTTGCCACAGAACAGTCTTTCGAGGTGGAGGATTTTTCACCACCCTTGTCACCACAGTTTGAGGGAAGGTTTGTGGAGCTCAACGGGCCCGAGCCATATCAGTTTGAGCCGCTGGTTCAAGGCGCTGACTCGAAAATGCCTGAAGTCGGCAATGCCAATAGGAAAATTCAACTGCCTATAAACCATTTGACAGAAGGAGGGCAGTAGTGAGATGGTTTTAAGCAGAATAATGCAGAACACACAACTTTACACAAAACTGTCAAAATTTGCACTGAAACATAAAGATAGAACCCTAAATAACCTGTTTAGACAGTTTATCAGCAAAAAAGTTGATTTGGGGGTTAGTTATACTTTAATATCTATAGTGTTTCGCCCTGTCTTCCATCTAGGTGTAATGTTAAAGAAATTCCAGAGTGGTCAGACAAGTCTCGTTGGCCTGTTCTGCAGCTCTTAACGCTATTTAGGTCCCTATTATACATAAAGCAGTAATTAGTCCTTGAATACCCAGAGTGTCGGGCCGAATAAAAAGTTAATACCAGTGATGACCCATGAAAGGCCTGTCACATGTCAGTAATTCCTAAACCTGAAAACATTCTTTTTATACGTTTCTCTGTTGGGGTGCTCTTCTGCTGGTATTTTCTGAATCTAGTTGGGGATCATCCATGAGATGAATGATATGTATGCTTAAACCCCATTTTCTTTCACTTCTTGTGCTTTACCCTATATAGATGAGTTGCTTGCCAATATGCTACATCAATCTTTACTTTTTAAATTTTAACGATCAGTTTACTTCTTTTTAGTGGGTTATTTAACCCGTTAACGTTTACTGACAGAGTATTCTGAAATTTTATGAAACTTCAGTTTGGTACTGTAAGTTATGCCTACATATCATCCCAGACCTCAAAACAACATCAAAAGTCACTGAACAATAACAAAACATAACATTAACATGGGCTTCCACTAATGAAGGTATAACATAGTTCTTTAGTCGTAAGGGGACGGGCCACAAGGTGGGGCCTCTCATCAAGATACACCCACCAGCCACTTTATTAGGCATACCTTACAGGTACCGGGTTGGACCTGCTTTTGCCTTCAGAACTGCCTTAATCCTTCATGGCATAGATTCAACAAGGTACTTGAAGCATTCCTCAGAGAGTCTGGTCCACATTGACATGATAGCATCACGCAGTTGCTGCAGATTTGTCGGCTGCATATCCATGATGCAAATCTCCCGTTCCACCACATCCCAAAGGTGCTCTATTGGATTGAGATCTGGTGACTGTGGAGGCCATTCAAGTACAGTGAACTCATTGTCGTGTTCAAGAAACCAGTCTGAGATGATTTGCGCTTTATGACATGGCGCGTTATCCTGCTGGAAGTAGCCATCAGAAAATCAGTACACTGTGGTCGTAAAGGGATGGACATGGTCAGCAACAATACTCAGGTAGGCTGTGGCGTTGATACAATGCTCAGTTGGTACTTATGTGCCCAAAGTGTGCCAGGAAAATATCCCCCACACCATTGCACCACCACCAGCCTGAACCGTTGATACAAGGCAGGATGAATCCATGCTTTCATGTTGTTGACGCTAAATTCTAACCTTACCATCCGAATTTTGCAGCAGAAATCAAGACTCATCAGACCAGGCAATGTTTTTCCAATCTTCTATTGTCCAATTTTGGTGAACCTGTGCGAATTGTAGCCTCAGTTTCCTGTTCTTAGCTGACAGGAGTGGCACCCGGTGTGGTCTTCTGCTGCTGTAGCCCATCCACCTCAAGGTTCGACGTGTTGTGTGGTCAGAGATGCTGTTCTGCATACCTCAGTTGTAACGAGTGATTATTTGAGTTACTGTACTCGTTCTATCAGCTCGAACCAGTCTGGCCATTCTCCTCTGACATCAACAAGGCATTTGCACCCACAAAACTGCCGCTCACTGGATATTTTCTTTTTTTCAGACCATTCTCTGTAAACCCTAGAGATGGTTGTGCGTGAAAATCCCAGTAGATCAGCAGTTTCTGAAATAGTCAGACCAGCCCGTCTGGCACCAACAACCATGCCATGTTCAAAGTCACTTAAATCACCTTTCTTCCCCATTCTGATGCTCGGTTTGAACTGCAGCAGATCATCTTGGCCATGTCTATATGCCTAAATGCATTGAGTTGCTACCATGTGATTGGCTGATTTGACATTTGCGTTAATGAGCAGTTGGACAGGTGTACCTAATAAAGTGGCTGGTGAGTGTAGGTCAGAAATAGAAAAATGAAAAGGAAAAAAAAAACTCTCCTAAGGTAACTTGGTGGTCTTCTAACTGTACCTCTAGGCACTTGCCTTTAATAATAATAATAATAATAATAATCATTTTATTTAAATAGCGCCTTTCAGGACACCCAAGGACACTTTACATCAATGAAGAAATCAAAAAATAAAAAAGCAGTGCAAAGAACAGGCATGAGTTAAAATATAAAATACATAAAACAAAGTTAGGAGGGGTAAGCTAGTCTGAAGAGATGAGTTTT